>NC_029774.3:17081383-17083272 GCF_000817695.3 Arachis duranensis | reverse complement strand
GGCGAGCCTTGCCTCATAGAATTGAAGATCTTCATTAGAAGCAAAGTACCTTGCCAAAGGATGATCATTTGGAGGTGGAACCACACTTGAAGAGCCTTTTGACTTCTTGATGGTTCTCTTGATTCTAGGCATTGTGGATGATTTTGTTTTATGGGTTTTGTAGAGGAGAATGTGGGGACTTCAAATATGTAGTTTGTTTGTAGTGGGTATCAAGGTTTTGTGAGTTGTATGAAGGTATGTGTGAGTTTGTTTTGGAGGTTATGGAGGTTTGAATTTGGGGATATGAGTTGTGAGGTTGAAGATGATGAAAAAGTGGGGTTTTGTTGCTCAAAAGTGCCAAATTCACGTGTTTTTGTGCAATTTGGTCGTGTTTGCATCGATGCAATAGGCTTTGCATCGATGCACATAGCACGTCGTGTGCTTTGCATCGATGCAAAGCTTGGTTGCATCGATGCAACATGCATCATTTTGCCCAAAGTCACCAAATTTTCATCCTTTGGTGGTTCTTTCTTTAATCCTTTGAGTTTCATCATGTATATACTCACTTAAACTATTATAAACTTCAATTTGTTGATCCTCCATTGTTTATAATCTTCAAATTCTTCAATCTACCTCAAGATTAATCACTTATTCATCAACTCATAAACCTACAAAATAATGGCTAATTGGATATCTCCAATGCTTAAGTTAGTAAGAGATACAAAAAATAGCAACATGAATACAATGAATTTAAACAAATCATATTAGATTAGAATCCAAGATACCAAGTTCATTTCGGATGTTAAAAAAACTTTCTTTACATAAAGGTTTAGTGAAGATGTCCGCTAGTTGTTTACTAGTTTCGACAAATTCAATAACCACATCACCCTTTTCAACATGGTCTCTTATGAAGTGATGTCTAATCTCAATATGCTTGGTTCTTGAATGTTGAACCGGATTCTTGGTTAAATTTATTGCACTAGTATTATCACATTTGATAGGAATGTGATCAAGCATGAGTCCATAGTCCACAAGTTGTTGTTTCATCCATAAAATTTGGGCGCAACAACTACCGGTGGCTACATACTCGGCTTCGGTGGTAGACAAGGCTACACTTACTTGTTTCTTACTATTCCATGAAACAAGAGAGTTTCCTAGCAAGTGACAAGTGCCGCTAGTGCTTTTCCTATCCAATTTGCAACCGGCAAAATCGGAATCGGAATAACCAATCAAATCACAAGTGGATCCTTTCGGATACCACAATCCAACATTTAATGTTCCTATGAGATACTTCATAATCCTTTTCACCGCACTTAAGTGAGATTCCTTAGGATTAGCTTGGTATCTCGCACACATGCATACACTAAACATGATATCTCGCCTACTTGCCGTTAGATAAAGTAATGATCCTATCATGCCTCTATACTTCTTTACATCTATGCTTTTACCTTGTTCATCTTTGTCAAGGTAGCAAGTAGTGCTCATTGGTGTGTCCATTGCCTTAGCATTGTCCATTCCAAATCTTTTGAGCAATTCCTTGCAATATTTGGTTTGACTAACGAAAGTTCCTTCTTTTCCTTGTTTGATTTGAAGACCAAGGAAGAAGTTGAGTTCGCCCATCATGGACATTTCAAATTCACTTTGCATGAGGTTTGAGAAAAACTTGCAAAGTGATTCGTTAGTTGAACCAAATATTATGTCACCGACGTAAACTTGTACCAAAAGGATATTTTTGTTTTCAATCAAGATAAATAAAGTTGTATCAACCTTCCCTCTTCTAAAACCTTTTTCTATTAAAAATTTGCTCAAACGTTCATACCAAGCTCTTGGAGATTGTTTAAGACCATAAAGAGCTTTCTTAAGTTTAAAAACATGATTAGGATTTTCATAATCCTCAAAACCGGGAGGTT
>NC_029774.3:17079799-17080533 GCF_000817695.3 Arachis duranensis | reverse complement strand
AAAAGTACTTAGGAATATTAGCCTCATTGAGCATAGTTCTCGCCATTTCTTCTAAATGACGATTTTTCCTTTCAACCACACCATTTTGTTGTGGTGTTCTAGGAGAGGAAAAGTTATGCTCAATGCCATTTTCTTCACAAAACGTTTCAAAAAGATTGTTTTCAAATTCTCCACCATGATCACTTCTAATAGATGGTATATGCAAATTCTTTTCATTTTGAATAACTTTGGCTAATCTTTTGAATGCTCGAAATGCATCACTCTTGTTTGCTAGGAACAAGGTCCATGTAAATCGAGAGTAATCATCAACAATAACTAAAGCATAGTAATTGCCACCAAAGCTCATAATCCTAGAAGGAGCAAATAAATCCATGTGCAAAAGTTGTAATGGCCTTGTTGTTGAAACAATGTTTTTGGATTTAAAAGAGGCCTTTACTTGTTTTCCCTTTTGACATGCGTCGCAAAGGACGTATTTTTCTAAACGTAGCTTTGGTAAGCCAATTACTAACTCTTTAGAGACCAACTTGCTAAGATGGTCCATGTTAGCATGAGCTACTCTACAATGCCATAACCAAGTTTCATCATTTTTACTAACAAGGAATTTCACATCATTTGAGGAAACTTCATTTACATTAATCATGTATACATTGTCAACACGGTGCCCAATTAGCACAATTTCATTAGTGTCTTGCCTTTTTATCAAACAACATTTTGAATCAAAGGTGACTAAGTTT
>NC_029774.3:17064404-17067298 GCF_000817695.3 Arachis duranensis | reverse complement strand
ATTGATACAGTTGCCAGAAATCAGCATCTGTACCTAAGCAGTGAATCTTCCATGAAAGAAGAAGCTAAAACAGTAACTGCTGAGCTCAGTCCTGTAGATCAGGCTAATGAATTCAATCAGCAATTAGACTTTCTAACTCAGCAGCTAGCGAATTCAAGGAAATACTACAAGAAACAAGAATGGCTAACAGGAATATGGAAGTACAGTTAAGGCAAACAGAAAAGCAAATGTCAAAACAAATAGCAGAAGAATGTCAAGCAGTTCAACTAAGAAGTGGGAAAACATTAAATACCTCACTTCAAAGCAGCAGGAAGCCAAGAAATGAACAAATGGCTACTCAAAATCCCTCTGAGGACAATCAGAACCCAGAGAGGAATAATGCTGGCGCTGAACGCCCAGCCTATGCTCATTCCTGGCGTTCAACGCCAGAAACAAGCATGGATTTGGCGTTGAACGCCCAAAGGGAGCATGGTTCTGGCGTTCAGATGCCAGTAACAAATGGGGAGATGGCGTCTAACGCCACTCCAGCTTCCACCCCTGGCATCCAAATGCCAGTGGGGGATCAGTCACATACAAGTGCTGATGACAACCCTTCTAAAAAGGCTTCCCAACCCACTTCTACAGGTAATAAACCTGCAGCAACTAAGGTTGAAGAATACAAAGCCAAAATGCCTTATTGTCAAAAACTCCGCCAAGCGGAACAGGATAAGCAATTTGCCCGCTTTGCAGACTATCTCAGGACTCTTGAAATAAAGATTCCGTTTGCAGAAGCACTTGAGCAAATACCCTCTTATGCTAAGTTCATGAAAGAGATCTTAAGTCATAAGAAGGATTGGAGGGAAACTGAAAAAGTTTACCTCACTGAAGAATGCAGTGCAGTCATCCATTAAATACCCATCAGGCGTGATTGAAGACATGATTGTCAAGGTTGGGCCATTTGCCTTTCCTACTGACTTTGTGGTGCTGGAAATGGAGGAGCACAAGAGTGCAACTCTCATTCTAGGAAGACCTTTCCTAGCAACTGGCCGAACCCTCATTGACGTCCAAAAAGGGGAAGTAACCTTGAGAGTCAATGAGGAGGAGTTTAAGTTGAAAGTTGTCAAGGCCATGCAACATCCAGACACCCCAAATGACTGCATGAGTGTTGATATTATTGACTCTCTGGTAAGAGAGGTCAATATGGCTGAGAGTCTCGAATCAGAGCTAGAGGACATCTTTAAAGATGTTCAGCCTGATTTGGAGGAATCAGAGAAGATAATAGAACCTCTGAAAAGCCCTCAGGAAGAGGAGAAACCTCCAAAACCCGAACTCAAACCATTACCACCATCCCTGAAATATGCATTTCTGGGAGAAGGTGATACCTATCCTATAATTATAAGCTCTACCTTAGAGCCACAGGAAGAGGAGGCACTAATTCAAGTGCTAAGGACACACAAGACAGCTCTTGGGTGGTCCATCAGTGATCTTAAGGGCATTAGCCCAGCCAGATGCATGCACAAGATCTTACTAGAGGATGACGCCAAGCCAGTGGTTCAACCACAAAGGCGGCTGAATCCAGCCATGAAAGAAGTGGTGCAAAAAGAGGTCACTAAATTACTAGAGGCTGGGATTATTTATCCTATTTCTGACAGCCCCTGGGTGAGCCCTGTCCAAGTTGTCCCTAAGATAGGTGGCATGACAGTGGTTCATAATGAAAAAAATGAACTGGTTCCTACAAGAACAGTTACAGGGTGGCGTATGTGTATTGATTATAGAAGGCTCAATACAGCCACCAGAAAGGATCATTTTCCTTTACCATTCATAGACCAGATGCTGGAAAGATTGGCAGGTCATGAATACTACTGCTTCCTGGATGGATATTCAGGTTATAATCAAATTGTAGTAGATCCCCAGGATCAAGAGAAAACGGCATTCACATGTCCATATGGAGTATTTGCATACAGAAGGATGCCATTTGGCCTGTGCAATGCACCTGCAACTTTTCAGAGGTGCATGCTCTCAATTTTCTCTGATATGGTGGAAAAATTCCTGGAAGTCTTCATGGATGACTTTTCAGTGTCTGGAGACTCATTCAGCTCCTGCCTTAACCATTTAGCACTTGTTCTAAAGAGATGCCAAGAGACTAACCTGGTTTTAAACTGGGAGAAGTGTCACTTCATGGTGACTGAAGGAATTGTCCTTGGGCACAAAATCTTGAACAAGGGGATAGAGGTGGATCAAGCTAAGGTAGAGGTAATTGAAAAATTACCACCACCTGCCAATGTTAAGGCAATCAGAAGCTTTCTGGGGCATGCAGGATTCTATAGGAGGTTTATAAAGGATTATTCAAAAATTGCCAAACCTCTGAGCAACCTGCTAGCCACTGACACGCCATTTATCTTTGATAAAGAGTGTCTGTAGGCATTTGAGACTCTGAAAGCTAAATTGGTTACAGCACCAATCATCTCTGCACCAGACTGGACATTACCAATTGAATTGATGTGTGATGCCAGTGACCATGCCATTGGTGCAGTGTTGGGACAAAGGCATGACAAGCTTCTGCATGTCATTTACTATGCCAGCCGTGTTCTAAATAATGCACAGAATAATTACACAACCACAGAAAAAGAGCTACTTGCAGTGGTTTACGCCATTGACAAATTCAGATCCTATTTAGTAGGATCAAAAGTGATTGTGTACACTGATCATGCTGCTCTTAAATATCTACTCACAAAGCAGGATTCAAAACCCAGACTCATCAGATGGGTGTTGCTCCTGCAAGAGTTTGATATAGAAATAAGAGACAGAAAAGGGACAGAGAATCAAGTAGCAGATCACCTCTCCCGAATAGAACCAGTAGAAGGGGCGTCCCCCCCTCTCACTGAGATCTCTGAAACCTTTCCGGATGAGCAACT
>NC_029774.3:17060375-17061239 GCF_000817695.3 Arachis duranensis | reverse complement strand
TGATTTCAGGTATTTTCTGGCTGAAATTGAGGGAGCTGAGCAAAAATCTGAGTTAGGCTGAAAAAGGACTGCTGATGCTGTTGGATCCTGACCTCCCTGCACTCGAAATGGATTTTTTGGAGCTACAGGAGTCCAATTGGCGCGCTCTCAACGGAGTTGGAAAGTAGACATCCAGGGCTTTCCAGCAATATATAATAGTCCATACTTTGCGCGAAGATAGATGACGTAACTTGGCATTGAACGCCAAGTACATGCTGCTGTCTGGAGTTAAACGCCAGAAAAACGTCATGATCCGGAGTTGAACGCCCAAAACACGTTATAACTTGGAGTTCAACTCCAAGAAAGACCTTAATTCGTGGATAGCTCTAGTCTCAGCCCCAGCACACACCAAGTGGGCCCCAGAAGTGGATTTCTGCACCAATTATCTTAGTTTACTCATATTTTGTAAACCTAGGTTACTAGTTTACTATTTAAACAACTTTTAGAGACTTATCTTGCACCTCATGACATTTTCAGATTTGAATTACATACTTTTTGACGGCATGAGTCTCTAAACTCCATTGTTGGGGGTGAGGAGCTCTGCAGCGTCTCGATGAATTAATGCAATTGTTTCTATTTCACTCAAACGTGTGTATGGTCCGATCAAAGATGTTTATTCGCGCTTAATTATGAAGGAGGTGATGATCCGTGACACTCATCACCTCCCTCAATCCATGAACGTGTGCCTGACAAACACCTCCGTTCTACATCAGACTGAATGAACTTCTCTTAGATTCCCCAACAGAATCTTCGTGGTATAAGCCGGATTGATGGCGGCATTCATGAGAATCCGGAAAGTCTAAACCTTGTCTGTGGTATTCCGAG
>NC_029774.3:17058723-17059857 GCF_000817695.3 Arachis duranensis | reverse complement strand
AAACTTCATTTAGATTAATCATGTATACATTGACAACACGGTGCCCAATTAGCATAATTTCATTAGTGTCTTGCCTTTTTATCAAACAACATTTTGAATCAAAGGTGACTAAGTTTCTTTTGTCACAAAGTTGGCTAACACTAATGAGATTATGTTTGAGACCTTTGACAAGTATAGCATTATCTATGGAGGTAGAAGTATTTTTACCAACTTTTCCAACGCTGATTACTTTGCCGGTGTTGTTGTCTCCATAGATCACGTTTCCTCCATTTGTAGGCTCTGTTGCGGTGAACTTTGATTCATCGCCGTTCATGTGTTTGGAGCATCCACTATCAATATACCAATTTGTATCCTTAGCTCCAACACGTACCTACAAAACAATTAAAATTGGGATTTAGGTACCCAAGTGAATTTGGGTCCTTGATGGTTAGTATGAGCATAATGCCCATAAGGTGCCCATCTCGTATCTTGACTACGAAAGTTTATATGTTTAATTCTAGTAAAGCATACGGGTGCTATATGACCTACTTTATTACAATAATGACATATGACATTTGGATTATACATCCTATGCATGTTTCTAAATGGTTGCCTAGGTTGTTTCCTAAATGCAACATCTTTTGATCTATATGCATTGTGATTATAATTTCTAAATGAAGCATGTTGAGGAGGATGTTTAAAGGCTTCATTCCTTTTAGGCATGCTTGCCTTTTGGGCTTGCGGTTGCCTAATAGGAGTTTTAGCGTTTTTAAATTTTCCTTTTTCAAAACCTAAACCTTCCTTATCATGAACATGCTTTTGGTTTTTCAACACTTTATCTAAGTTCTTTGAAGATTCATTGAACTTAGCTAAAGTGTTCTTAAGATTTGTAATTTCATTTTCATGCATTTTACAAGATTTGTATGGATCACTACTTGTGCTACACTTATCTTTTCCAAGATTGATATTCTCGTTTTTCAACATCTCATTTTATTTTAAAAGATCCATATTCTTTTTCTTTAGGAGAGAATAATCTGGGGTAAGTTTTGTGTACACCTCAAGTAAGGCATCATACTCATCTTGTAAATTAAAAGAAGTGGAGTTGTCATCACTAACCTTTTCTTCGCTTGCCATTAAGCAAAGATTTGCAACCTC
>NC_029774.3:16999377-17058049 GCF_000817695.3 Arachis duranensis | reverse complement strand
AAGAGTAATTTGTTCCGCTAAAAAGAGGAGGTGTAGCGGTTGAGTTACCTTCGCTAGTGTTGTTGTTGTTAAAGCTTGTGCTTGCCATGATCTTTTCCCTTAAACGGTTAAGTCTTTCAAAGGGTTAAGCTCTGATACCACTTGTAGAACCTATGCACAATTACTCAAGAGGGGGGGTGAATTGAGTAATGCAACAACAATTTATCTTTTTGTGAAATTTAAGGACAATATATAAAAGTGTTATTGTACTAGTATTTTTCCAAGAGCTTAACTCAATTGCTAAGCATTTATAAGGAGCTTTTACTTTCCAATAGGCACCAACTCAAATAAATTGATCAAGCTTTTCACCAATTGGACTTAAGCTACTCCTTAAGTACTTACGAAGCTACTTTTCGATCACAATTTATTTGCTCAAAGGTAAAAGATAATAATATTGAAGAGATGAGTTTGGATAGATGCAAACGCTATTTAGAGTGGTTTGGCACAATCCTTGTCCTACGTCCACTTTCTTTCTCAATCGCAGTTGAGAAGTTCCACTATTGCCAAGCTTCAAGTTGCTCGCGCAAAACCTTTTACAATCCGAGTCCTTAGTTTCTAACACCTCACGGTATATGATCACCACTCGTATACTAACCCACTCCACTTAGAGATACCTTCTCTAAGATTTGCCTTGAGTACTTAGTATACCTCTTTGGTATCCTCACCGACTATAGTGTTTATAACTCTTGACTCAACCTTGGAGATCACACTCCAATTTACGAAGTGTACAAGAAAACAATTCTCAAAGAATTGTTGAGATGAAATGAGTACTCTCTAGAAGAGTGTATGATTACAAGTTTAGCACTATTGAACCAATTGAAATTGCTCTCTCAAATTGTGTATTATAACACCTTAAAAAATGTGTAGAATGAAAGAATATGAACAAGATAGTTTGCAAATTCTCAAGTATTTGAAATAAGGCTTCAATCCATCTATTTATAGACTCCCCAAACCTTAGAAACGTTGGGGAGTTAGTGGGATGGAGCCTTTTTGTCAAAACTAGCCGTTTTTTTATGTTTTTGAATCATTTGCATCGATGCAAATGTGTCTTTGAAGCTGAAATTTGAATTTTCAGCTAGGTTGCATCGATGAAAACATCTTTGCATCGATGCAACAAGTCGTTGCATGCTTTGCATCGGTGCAAGATGAGTGTGCATCGATGCAAACCTTAAAGAATGGCTTAAAATCACTTCAAAATACTTAGGATTGATCTCAAACTTGTTGGAGTCAATTCCTATGCTTTTGTACCTTTGAAAACAAGTTTTAAACCATTTGGCTAGCATCGAATTGCAAGATGTGCATATGATATGATAATCAAAATATTTTGTGAGTGTGTGTTGAGAGATTTAGCAATTGGTTCTTAACAAGAAGTTACCTAAGTCCTTTCAACTCTTCATTCCTCAACGTTGAATGTTGGTTGATCTTTCAACATGCTTGTTCATTCAAGTTGTTTTGTTGGTTTGTCTTTCATGTCGTTTGTTGGTTTGTCATTCATCAAAACCTACGAATACAAACTTCGCATACAAGCAACATGATTTACATATTCAAACCTCGGGTCATCTCTCAAGGAATTGCAAGGAGGCGTGTATTTATTATTGGTTATGAGTTTTCTGGAAAATTTGGGGTTTGGGCAATGGGCACATAAATGATTATAAATTGAAGCAATAAAAATTAACAACAGGTTTTATGCAATTGAAATGAAAAGCCTTGGCTAGGAAAAGATTAATCGGAAGTTCTATCCTTGTTGGATTTTCCAATATTAATAATAATAGGTTGTTGTTTCTACTTAGTTGTCCCTCAACGAATGAAGAAAAGTCAAGTTGAGAGCCTACTTCTATTCACAAGTCCCAATCCTCTCCCTTGGGAAGGATTAGCGTTGGCAACTAGAGAGCTAGCCAACAATTTCCAATTATTTTTTAACTCTTGAGTCTTCCAACTCAAGGGTCTCCAAATATTAATCTAACTCCAAAGTCAAGTTGGAAGCCTACTCCATTGACATGGATGCCAATTTTACAATCATGTAAAAGGAGTAGAAAGAAGACATAATAATCAAATTAATTGGAAGTAAGCAAACAGATAATGAAATTAAATGGAAAATTATTCTTTGCATTAACAAATTAATAATAGAAGAAGATCAACTAAAGTAATAGAATAAATAAAAGTAGAAGAACACTAAATTAAAGGAACATTGAACCTGGAATTGGAAAAAAATAAACCTAGAAGTCCTAAATCCTAAAACACAGAGAGAGGAGAGGGCCTCTCTCTCTCTCTAGAAACTACATCTAAAACCTAAAATTATGTGAATGAGAAGTGTATCTTGATTCCTTCACTCTGCATCCTCTAATCTGTGTTTTTCGGGCTTGAAACTGGGCCAGAAACAGCCCAGAAATTGCTGGCACGTCTGAAATTTCGCAGATGCACGCGTGCGCGTCGCCTAGCTGTACAGCCACTATGGCAAATTGCATATCTTTTCGAAGCCCCGGATGTTTGAATCTTGTTACCTTTGAATTTTGTTAATGCATTGAGTTATTTTCATATCCATTGTTATTGCTTGTTTTGCTATTGTTGATTATTGTTAGTGGTAATTTGAATTGAGTTATTTTTCTAGTTGTTATCATGTCTTTTATCTTTGTTCACCAAGTGTTTGAGGAAATATCATCCATGATAATGGAGTAGATTTCCTTGCTTCATTTGGGGTTGAGTAATTGAAGCCTCTTTAATTGTCATAATCAAGTGTTGATTGGTAATTGAAGGTTGCTAATTAGCTTGAACCTCACCAACTTTTGTTCTTCCCTACGAAGTGATTAGGACTTGTGAGCTAAAGTTAGTGGTGTTCACTTGACTTTCCTTCACTTGTTAGAAGATAACTAAGTGAGAGCAATGAGCCTTTACCATCACACTTGGGGAAGATAATAAGGATAGAAATTTCTATTCTCACCCCGAACCAAGGCCTTTTATATTGATTAATTACCAACTCCTGCTAGTTATCTATTGCTCTAATTTCTAGTTATTTATTTTTCTTGTTCTCAACTCCGAAAAGCTCCAGGAAATCCTAACCAATAATTTACATCTTGTGTCAACTCCTAGGGAAAACGACCCGGGATTCTACTCCCGATATTTGATTTTATTTGTGACACTCATTTTAACTCTGCTAGCAAAAATCTTGTCGGTTAAGACTATACTTGCGACGTTAATTTGGAAAAATACTTTTGGTAATTCTTGACCGACATTTATCCGCTCGTCACCTGCACATGAAACTTAACACAGAGATTAATTGTGGATACTATAGCGCCGAACTCATTCAAGAAAGGTCGGCCAAGGATCAAATTGTAAGGGCTAAAACAGTCTACAACTAAGTATTGAACATTTGAAGTTTTTGATAAAGGACTCTCACCGAGTGTGGTTTGCAACCACACTGATCCCAAAATTGGGACCCTTTCACCTGAAAATCCGACCAGGTCTCCAGGGGAATGTTGTAGCATGTTGTTACTTAGTTTCATTTTCTGAAATGTTGAATAGAAAAGAACATCAACATTGCTCCCCGGGTCTAGTAGTACTTTTTTAACTAAAAGATCTCCTAACTTGATGGAGATTACAATAGGGTCATCTAGATTTGTTGGAGTTGTATTGAAGTCGGAGGCTTGAAATGTCATCTGAGGAAAATATGAAGGCGTTTTAGGATTGATTGGACTGGCTTCTATGGATAGCATAGCTCGATAAGAGCATTTTCATACCAATCTTGTAGCGCCTCCACCTACAAAACCTCCAAAAATACAATTAATAACTCCTCTCAGTTGTTCAGGATGACTTGTATTCGTCCTTTCTTTGTCTCGGTTGTGCTGTCCTGGCGAGTTATGGTCGCCAGTGGGAGGGGCACGCCGTTGTATATGGCCACTGATGTATTTATCAAGATGGCCTTGCCGAACTAGTCACTCCAAAAGGTCTTTGGCGATGACACACTCGTCAGTAGTATGTCCATGCTTCTGGTGAAAAGTGCATTACTTTGAGTTGTCTGCACCCTTCGAATCTGGATAGTTGCCGGCCTTCCGTGGTGGTTTGATCAATTTGGAATTTAGGATCTCTTTGATGATGTCGTCGTGCTTGGTATTGAATTGAGTATAGGATTCATAACGGGGAGTAAGCTTAAAATTTTTCTTACTCTCTCGTGGTTTTTCTTCTTCTTTGTACTAGGGTTTATCTTCTTTCTGGTCTTGTCAGAGTTCCTTGATATCGATCTGACCTTTCGCTTTCAATCTGACCTTATTTGATTGTGTTCAGGTAATCCGAATCATGCAGGTAGATGGTCGAGCCAGCAAAATGCTCCTCGAAAAGCTTCGCAAGTTCCTGAAAACGAGAAATAGAATCTGCAGGTAAAGAGCAAAACCAATCAAGTGCAGGACCGTCTAAATAAGATGGAAAACAACGTTATAAAACTTTATCTGATGCACCGTTTACTATCATTATGGATTTGAACTTCTTGATATATTTCTTCGAATCTCCTAACCCATCGTAGGGGATTAATGTAGTCGGTAAGGTGAACCTTTTGGGAAGCTCAAAATTCATCACCTCGGCCGTGAATGGTCCAGTAGAATTGTCGGGCTTAGCATTTTCATTTTCTGGCCGAACTTCTTCATTTTGTTGAGGTCGACTATCTTCATTTTGTTGAGGTCGACCTTCTTCATTCCGAGCAGTTTCGGATACGTGTGTTGGGCCATATTGGTGTTCTTCTGTTCGTTCTTGACGAGCATCATTGGTTTTGATCCGAGCATTAGTTAGCTCGGCAATTTGATTTGGCATTCTTAGGCGGAGGGAGATCAGCCATGGGCAAATGAGAAGTAGTGAGGCCGATAAACAAGAAAAGAATTATGTTTTCGGCCACATGGTGGGCGCCAATTATTCTTGTGTACGTAACCTGGACGTAACTCGGTATCTGAGAGTCAACGTCGAGTTGTTTCCTTCAACATCGAGCTATAGACTTGAAAGATCCGAGCCTGTGTCCAGAGAGATATCACGTCTTGGGAGAGTATGAACAAAGGGGGAGTGTACCTACAAAAGGCACTCCGATGTTTAAGTTAATATTGTGAATTCAATATATATCTTGAGGATAAGATGCCTTTATAGGTGAGGTAAAAAATGTTGGTTACATTTCTGTTGATCGTTTGAATTGAAGAATAGTTATTAAGTTTTAATAAGAGATATTGTCTAGTCGGACGTTTTTATTTCAGGATGTAGTCCCGTTAAGTATGATTGTAACGTATAACGTCGAGTTATGGTATATAATGCCAAATTATTATATATAATGCCGAGTTATGACATCAAATTTATAACGGTCCTATTAGCAATTAATTCAAAATGAAATTTCTAAAATATGGAGCTCTTATCATCATCCGACGAGACTAAGGTCCGTCCACACTAGGACATCGTGATCGGCAATACCAACGGGCAACGGATATAGTGGTATTGAAGATGTCAGGCAAAAGTCATCCAATATTTAATGACCACGTAAGAAAGTTGGTAAGAGCTTCTAGCTAACCCTTTAATGCCTTCAACAAGATTTAACCAAACTGCCCCATTACTCATTAGTATTTTGCAATTTCATTTTGGAAAAATAAAAAAGAATGGTAAATTCTTAAAACAATATTTAATACGTGTTGTAGAAAAGTAATTATACTTATAGACTTTCTTTCATAACAATTACTCCATTGAACTTTTGAATAGTTACACAAATTAAGAAAAATAATAAAGAAGTATTGAATTTACAAAACCTTAAAAGCGTTTTATAATAGGGTTTTGTTAAAAACACTATTATTTATGTTGAAAAGTTTAGTAATTTTATACAATAAATATATTAAAACAAATTTGTTAGTTTTGTGATATAAAATTTTGATTTATCTATCTTGTATTTTAAGAACACATGTTAAATTTATAAATTAAAAAATTATTAAAAATATAAATTTTTAATATATTTATTTTGTATTTATTAAATAAAATTATTTAAATTTTTTTACTCATTGTAAGTTTATCGTGCATGCTAGTTAAACCTATAAAATTTTTATATTTAACACCCTAAATTTATTTATAAAACACCCTTTTCTCTTTTATCTTTGGCATGGTAAATTGTTGTAAACAAGCATATTTTGGTTTCAACCTTGAAAAAATTTCAGTTTGTATCGTCCTCCACTTCATGCACCTTTCATTACTTTGTTTCCTCAACCATCTAAATGAATAAACACAGCTTTGTAGCTTCCAACACAAAAAGTTTCTTTCTCCTTTTTAAAAAAAATAAAAAAACTAGCAGCGTCTTTACAGTTTGGCAGATGAACAACCTCAAGACGGAGAAAACAAAGTTTCATTTGGTTTTGAAGTTTGATGTTTTTGTATTTTCCCTTCTTGGCTTCTAGCATCTTCTCCCCTTCTTAGAAACCCAAATAACTCCACTCACATTTCTATTCTGAATGAGAAATTCTGGAAACTGAAGATCCCAAATATTGTTTAGTTCTTTTTATTTTTTACTTAACTGTGGACCAGGTGACTAATGGTTTTCATTAGTTTATTATAAACATATCAAAGAATGGAAAAGCTGAACCAAAGTTTAAAACGTTTGATATTCCACTGTAAAAGGTGTATGATATTCCACTGAATTAGAAAATAACAATATCAAGTCTCAACTACTGAAGTTCATTGAAAAACTTACTGTAATTCGGTTGTTCAGTAGTTTTTTTCATTCATCTCTTGCCTTCTTTCTTCTTCTTAGAGAATGGTAGGAAGCATTACCGGAATAGTTACCGATGCTCACTCCAACAGTAACGGTAACCGTAACAGTAACGGTAACGGTAACGGATCTGTTCAGAACTTGAATTGCTTAGAGGAGAAGCTTGAGGAGCTACGTGGCCTTCTTGGAAAATCCAACAGTGACCCGCTGAAAATCGTTAGCGTCGGAGCTGGCGCCTGGGGAAGTGTCTTCGCGGCATTGCTTCAAGATTCGTACGGACAATTCCGGGAGAAGGTTCAGATCAGGATATGGAGAAGGCCGGGCAGGGCGGTGGACAGGGCCACGGCGGAACATCTTTTTGAAGTAATAAACTCGAGAGAGGACGTTTTGCGGCGGTTGATCCGGCGCTGCGCGTACCTTAAGTACGTGGAGGCGAGGCTTGGTGACAGGACTTTGCTTGCAGATGAGATTCTAAAAGATGGATTCTGTTTGAACATGATTGAAACTCCTCTTTGCCCCTTGAAAGTTGTAACTAACTTGCAGGAAGCTGTTTGGGACGCTGATATTGTTGTCAATGGCTTGCCTTCTACCGAGACACGCGAGATTTTCGAAGAGATTAGTAAGTATTGGAAGGAGAGGATCACAATGCCTGTCATAATCTCTCTTTCAAAGGGTATAGAGGCTGCACTGGATCCTCTTCCGCATATTATAACTCCAACCAAAATGATTAGCCAAGCAAGTAAGGTTTTTCTTTCTTCATCTATGTTGCTTGCTGAATTTAATTTTCATGTACTGATAATGCAAAACAGATTTATATGTGTATTTAATTACGTAATGTAACGTTAGCAAACAAAATATTACTTTTTATTCTGTAGGTGCATCAAAATTAAACTCATTGCATTGCTTTCTACTTTAAACTACTAATTTAGTTACTAGAAGATTATATTGACATTTAGTTTCCAAAAGAAGAATCCAAAAAATAATGACTGGTTTATTCTAAAATAAAAGGTGTTTTCATACACTTAATCGAACATGATTAAATGAAGATTATAACATCCACCTGCAGTTGGGTGTATGGAATGCTCTGGGATTAAATTTTGATGTTTTACGGGGAGGATAAAGCACCTAGTTTATTTTAGTGAATGTGAAAATGATATCTAAGTTTATTTTGACCGTTTGATCGATGTCAGTCAATTATTAGAAATATTGATATTATTGTGTTAATTAAATAGATAGAACATAGTCATTAATTAGTTAGTTATTCTTGTATTTATATAAAAAAATTGGAAAAAAATTGGAAAAGAGAGTTTAAAATGGTTTTAGATGTGAAATTTGGAGTACATGTAGCATAACACTATTTATATAGGGCCTAATACCACTTTCTGATCACCATGTTCAACACAAGCCTGTTGATTCCACTAATTCTATCTTTAGCATGTTCTTATTTAGTTGTAGATCAAAGGCGAGAAACCTCTGGCTTGGTCACAGCATTTTGATGTCTAGATTTTCTTTGAAATCAAGCCGGTAATTTAGCATATTGTAGTTGTCAAGTTTACATTCTCTAATCTTGTTCAGTTACAATATATGACAGCTGGATTGCCTATGGAGAACATACTTTATCTTGGGGGTCCAAATATAGCATCTGAAATCTACAACAAGGAGTATGCCAATGCTCGCATATGTGGTGCTGAGAAATGGAGGAAACCTCTGGCAAAGTTCCTAAGACAACCTCATTTTATAGTCTGGGACAACAGTGACCTTATCACTCATGAAGTCATGGGTGGCTTGAAAAATGTATATGCAATTGGGGCAGGTATACCCAATTATCTATTTCAAATATACAAAATTGATACCCAAGTTTGCTAAAAGAGGCGTTGGGAAATATTGCTTTATAATTTTGCCTTGTCAACTTAATAGTGGTTTTTAGTGTGCACATAATATAGTTGACAGTGAAATTAGCATCTTTTCTGATATCAATACCTCATTCTCTTCTTCCTTCTCTCGTTTTAGTGTAATTAAGATGATATATAATTGCCTTAACACTATTATTTCTCATTTGGTAACTGATATAAGTTAACAAATTCCTTATCCAACTTGATAGCAAAACTAATTAACAAAGCACTTGTGAACGGTTGTTGAAAGAATAAATAAAACAAATGAGACAATGAGAATTGGCACATGTGGTAAAGGTTCCAAACATATTCCAAAAAGATATTACTATATTAGTTAGAGTTTGTTTGCTAATTACTGGTTTTATTGTAGCCTCTTGTATGAAAACTGAGCTTTTGACTCTATCAGTGTCAAGGGTCCAGCGTCCAGACCATCACATTCATAATAGTATTCAACATATCTTGCAATACTGGATCTGTATCTAGTGTTTTAGTTACTCTTTTGCATTATTGTTGGTGGGAAAATGGCAAATAATATCACTTTCTTAAGTTAACATTATTTGGTTTCTGATTTACAATATATGTGTGGTTTTTCTTCTTCTTTCCCTCTTTTCAGGAATGGTAGCTGCCCTTACAAATGAGAGTGCGACAAGTAAATCCGTATACTTCGCGCATTGCACGTCGGAGATGATATTTATCACTCATCTGTTGGCTGAAGAACCTGAGAAACTCGCAGGGCCATTATTGGCTGACACTTACGTGACTTTGTTAAAAGGGCGTAATGCATGGTATGGCCAGATGCTTGCTAAGGGCGCATTAAGCCCAGACATGGGTGACATCATTAGTGGCAAAGGAATGATTCAGGTATAGCTTGAAGTTTCTGTGCCTACCTAGTTTACATAATGTTTTCAAGAACAACAATGTTCGTGTACACTAAAAATCAACTCCTAAATCAGCCATTCGTATAGAATATATATTAAAATATAAAATACATATCAAAGATGAATTAAATACAACACATATTTATCCATAAATACATGATAACCGATTTGTTGGCTAATTTTTATGTACATAGCTTTTTTTTTTCATGAATTTCCAAAAAAAGATTCCTAAGAAGTTGAAAACATTTGGCAAACCACACGCCTTTGCTTTTGCCAAATCTTGCATCTTTGGAATTTTGTGAGTTGTCTTATGTATGCAACAGAATGTGCTACTTCCTCATGAAGAATGCTTTTAGCATTGCATAGCAAGAGCTGGTCCTACTGTAGGAGTAGGTTGTTGGCTTTATTTATTTATTCTTAGGTGAAATATAGGTTTATTTAAAGCTTCCTCACAAATGGAAATACAGGATAATCAAGTGGTTAACTCACTCGTTTGGTTTTAAAAATGTTAGCAATTTAAATCCTGTCATTTGTATGCAGCACTCTATTGGTCAATGACAAACTCTTAAATGAAGGTCAGATCTGCAACAGATTGTCCTTGATCTACCTAACTGGAGGAATATCGTGGGAAGAAAAAAAAAAGTGATTTCAAAATCATTTATGCTGTTGAGAAATATCAAAACTTGCAAGAACATTTTAAGATTATTGGTTATGGATCAGCACTCCCGCTTTATATGAAGTTATGAACCAATAGGTACAAAGTGAAAAACAAATTTAATTAGAACAAGTAAAATTGAAACCAATAGCTATACCAACTAACAAGTGATATAGAGCCAAGGGGACGGTTGACTAACAAGTGATATAGAGCCATGTTCTTTGTTATTTATTTATTATTTATTTTTTATCTTTTAATTTTAGGTTTAAGCAATGACTTCATGCATACTATTTAAATTTTTGCACTAGATTATGCATAGTGACTTATTTTGCATATTATATTTCTAGGGTGTGTCTGCAGTGAAGGCATTCTTTGAACTTCTGAGCCAATCAAGCTTGAATGTGTTGCACCCTGAAGAAAACAAACCTGTTGCCCCTGTTGAGCTCTGCCCAATCCTCAAGACATTATATAAGATATTGATATCAAGGTATAATTTTATCTGATTTTACAATATTATCTTATTTGGTTTAGTCTTACTATTAATTCAGATTTTATGTGGCAATTTGTGATACCCTATAAAATACGTCAATGCATGTATATTTATACTACTACCAAAGTAGTAATGTTCTAAATATTGTATTATAATACTCATCATAAAATTTACAATCAATTTTTTAAAACTCTGACTCGTGTAATTATGCTCTAACTTGTCAAAAACATGTAATTTGATTCTTCGAAACATTTAATGATGCAAAACATATATTTTGTTAATTTTTTTTTCAAAGTTATTTTTATATTATATATTTTATTAACAGAATTAGCTCTTAGTAGAAGGATAATTCTTTATAATTTTTGTTCCTGTTGCATTTCTCAGGGAACAATCATCACAAGCTATTCTCCAGGCTCTGAGGGATGAGAATCTTAATGATCCCCGTGACCGCATTGAGATTGCACAAAGCCATGTCTTTTATAGGCCTTCACTTCTTGGAAAACCATGATTGTTTTATGTAAAGAAGGAGGTGAGGGGACTGGTTTTGGGTGCATGTATCCATAAGCAAGAAGAATTTGTCAAGGAAGTTTTTTTATGAGTCTAGATGTATTAGTTTGAAGATAGCAATCAATTTCATTCCTGGGTTTTTACCCACTAATTAATTTGGTATTCATTTTTATAACGACTAAGATTTTAAAGTAGTCTTCGAAATTTGCGCCGTGTATTAATTTGATTCTTGAGACTCTAATTCTACTAATTTGAACCTCCAGATTAAATTCTGGGCTATATACAGATCCTTGACTCAAATTTAGGCATGAGTCGACAACCGAAAAACTGATATGGCACAGTATAACAATTAGCTGCTGTGAAATCCCAGTTAAATGGTAATTAAAATAAGTAATTAAAATAAGTAATTAATTAAATATGGATCAAAGGGTTGGAGAATCAAGAATTCATAATTTATTAATTTAACGATGATATTTGGATTCGGAAAATTTTTTCAAGTGAAAACATGTATTGTATTTCGAAAAATGTATAAAAACGCGTATTGGTAAATTAACTGGTAGTACCGGCTTAAGTTTGTTCGGCATTACGAGTGAGACAGTTAGTTAAGGGTGAAGAGGGTTAAGAAACTAAAAATTACAATTTTTAAAAGTGAAAATAATTAAAATACAAATTAAAAGGTTTAATTATTCTGCAGGTCCCTATAGTTTCACTAAAATTTCAATTAGGTCTCTGTACTTTTTTTTCTTTTTCAATTGGATCCCTATATATTATTTTTTTTCAATTTAGTCCTTGTTAACGTTAAACGTAAAAAAAAAATTAGTGAATTGTGAAATTACTTGTATACCCCTAAGGACCTAATTGAAAAGAAAAAAAAAAGTATAAGGATCTAATTGAAAATTCGGTGAAATTATAAATATTCAAGGAAAGATATTCCTATAATTCCTATTTAATGATTCTACGACATGAAATATACTCCTATACTCCTTTTTATTTTGTCGTTATCATTCTTTTTCTTTTTTATATATAAATTGTACTAAAAATACATTCTCTTTATTTTTTTGACTTTTAAAATACCTTATCTGAAAAATATAAAAAAATGGATAAAATAAAACAGAAATAATAGTAATAAATATATATAAAATTCAGTTTCCATCACTAAGTATAATTATGATCAACATAATGAAAGAATTTGCATATGGCATATAGTAATAAGAACCATTGATAGAGTAATAATTAAAATTATTTACAAAATTAATTTTTATGTAGTTCCTCAAACAAGAGAACCAATTTAACTGACAAAAATCCAAAAGCAAGTATATTAAAAGCATGAATTTTTCCTATGTTCAAGCTAGAACAAGAAATACATATTTTTTAAGTATTAATAAAAGACAAGACATATAAGGCAACAGTCCAAAATTTTTTTTTTCATATTCTTGGATTAAACCATGGCAAACAGTATCAACCGTCATCGACCAGTAATTTTCTAAGGTTCACTCCTCTTTCCATCAGAAAAAAATTTCTTGCTTGCTCTAGCATAAACTGATATTTCATCTCTCTTGAAAATGATTTTTTCCATTGCAACTGATGCTAAGTGACACACAGGCCGTCGAGCACCAAAAATGAGCAAGGAATACAATGCATTCTCACACCGTCTTTGCCACAACGAAATATTTTCCTACAAAATATGATAAATTTTAACATCAGAAAACACTCTAAGAATTTTAATAAAAACACAAATCAACAACAAATAATATCAAATGAATAGCACTAAACCTTAATTAAAAGACAATTCTCAAAAGCAACAAGATAAGCATTAAGTTATTACCTCATATTATAAAACACACACTGCTATAGTTCTCCTAATTTTGTAGGTGTAGTACAATGACTCAGATCAGCTAATTAGATTTAGTTGCAAACTTGCAATAGTTTCAGCTACCATACGAGAATCAGAGACATAAAGATGAATTATAACGCACGCACCAAGATTCAGTGTTATTTTTCTCTATATGAATTCTCCAAAACACTCTTCTGCTTTCTCTCATTTTTTGCTCCTTGAGAGCTTGCTAATATGCATATATCGAAATTGAAACTATACTTCAGTTAATCACAGAGTGACAGACTCGTTTAAAATTTAGTTTTCAGAATAAGGGACTCTTGCAAACAATCCCAACAAATTTAGGACAACAAAATTCATTTATAATTTACCTTTACCACTACTCAGTACTCAGTCCTCACTAGTAACTAGTAAAAAAATCTCCCATTACTTTGGGATTTTGGGTTGCCCCATAGAAATTACTCATGGAAGATTCAAGTTCAAGATAATGGCAATAAACATGTATTTGAGACATGTGTAAATCCACAAAATCAGTCATTATATTCTCAATTTTATACACTTTTCATACTGGTTATTACTTAAAAATAATGTATAGACTAAAATAAGAACCATTTCATTATATGATGATGAAAATATAACTAAAAATAAGGGATCAATCCACATAAGCATGAATTCAGCAGTATATACCTCATTTCAATGGCATTAAATCAGAATCCAAAATTCCCTTTAACTGCAACAACAAGTCAATCCGGACAAGCCACTGCAGCTGAAATGCAATAACCAAGGCCAACCCCCCAAGTCCCTGCATCCAACCTAGTCTTGGGCTTTATCTGAAATGGAAGCCACAGGAGCAGGCGCAAGGCAGCGAAATTAGGCGCGGGGGACAGAGGGGCAGCGCGGGGGATGGAGGGGCGGCGCGGTGACGGAGGGACGGAGGCACAGCACGGCGAGGCAAGGGAAGCATGCAAGCATGGAGGCACGACGACATGTAGGCGAGACGTAGCGAGGGACAGAGGGACAGAGGCGCAGCGAAATACAAGGGATGAGTAGAATACAAGGGACGAGACACGACAGGAAAATCGAGAGGAGGAGGCACGGCGAGAGGGCACCGTGCGGCAGATCCGAAGAGAGCTCAATAAAGAGGTTAGGGCGAAGGATATATGAGTGTGGAGTCAAGTGAGAAGAGTTTTTTTGGAATTTTTCAAATATAAGAGTGTCCTGCTATCCTAAAAAAGAAAATATTCATTTTTTAAGAGAATATTCTGTTATTTTAGACATTTTTGTCACATTAGAGATTTAATTGAAAAAAATTAACATATAGAGACCCAATTGAAAAGAAAAAAAGTATAGGGACCTAATTAAAAATTTCGTGAAACTATAGGGACCAACAGAGTAATTAAACCTAAATTAAAATACTAATCTTAAAGGTTTTGGCTCAAAGTTTGATCAACAGACTAAATCGAGTGAACTTGACCCAAGTTGGGATTAAGCCCACACTATATAAGCCATACACATGTGCAATTCAGCAACCAAAACCCCTTCATTGTGTTCCACACTAAATTGAAGAGAAGAGAGGGAATAAGAGAGAAACCCTAACTCTTTGATTTTCAATGCTCCATAACTTTTTCTCTAGAGTTTCGATCGCAGCACCGTTTGCGGCACGCATTTACCTTGCCGAGCTCCTCAATTCTATCTGAATAAAGTGGTAAAAAACTCTTATTTTTGTGCCCAGTTCTTCCTTGCATTCATATTCACGTTTTTGGTTTGAATATTGAGAGATTTTCATGATTTTTATTGTTTAGGTACAATCTAGTATTGGATAATTGTTGGGTTTCGCCCCAATCATCCGTGGGTAAGGTAAAGAATCACTAAATCCTTGTGAGTTGATGAATTAGTAAACTCCGGTGTTTGATTTTGGTACATTGTATGGTATTATATTGAATTTATGTGAAATTAGAGTTAAATCGGTAAATTAGAGTACCTGGAATAAAGCTTTGGTGGATGCAACTTATTGGATTTGATTGGAAATCTTGGAAGCTTGAAATGTGGTGATTTTGAGCTTGGAGACAAATCGGCTAAGGTACGGTTTACGTTTCATTTAAATACCATGTAATGTGACATAAAGTCTTAGGCTAGATGCCCCTAGGAATAGGAATGAATTGTATAATTGAATGGAATTAAAATATTGTAATTGATGAAGTGTTGGATTTGATTTTGATTGGTGATTGGTTGTTATGAGTTATGAGATTGCGATATGAATTGATGATTGAATGAACTGTTGAATTAATAAAATATTGATTTGAATAGAATTAATGAATGTTGGTCCAGAGGCCGTGAATTTGGGCCAAATGCCATGAAAGGTAAGTTGGTAAGTTGGTGAATGTATTGAATGTTGATTCACAAGCTTGAAATGGTAATTATGAAATTGAGTATGTGGAATTTGGTAATGATTTGTGAGAATAGCAGAATTGAGGATTTGAGATGTTAAATGAGAATTTAGAGCTGTAATATGTAATTTAAGTAGGCGTGAACTTGGTTGATATCAAATGAGTGAATTGGGATGATTGGGAGGTATTATATTGAGTAGAAATTGATATGGCTTGTGAATCTTTGAAAAAATTGGTAAACTTTGTTTTTTGGCGAAAATTGGTTTTGGCCAACTTCGGTGAACCGTAACTCGGTACTTAAAGTTGGAAATTTAACAAAACAAGATTTATATAAAAGTTTATTTATTGATCTTTTCAATCATTCAAGAATGTTTGAAAAATAATTTTTAACGAAAAAGTTATGCGCATTTAAAGTTTTGATAAAAAAACTGCATTTTTGCAGCATATCAGCATTTTCTGGATTCTGATATGCATGCGTATGTGGAGGTGTCACGCAACGCGAGTATCTGGCTCTACCCAATAGTCTCGCATACGTGGCACTGTCTCGTGTACGCAAACATGGCATTTTTAACATCATGCGTATGCATAATTGGCATGGGTACGCGAGAAACCTTTTCTGTTAAACACTCTCGCGTACACGGGAGGTGGTCTGCGTATGCGACTTTCCAAATTTTTAACATCCTACGTATGAAAGAGGTGGTATGCGTACACATGACCACCTTATTTTGCAGAAAATGAATTTTTGTATTTTTAACTAATTTTCGAGCCTTCTAAACCTCTGTAAATCCTGTTACGATTTTAGAGTCGGTGTAATAGAGAGTAGAGGAGTTAAGATTGTAATTGGACTTTTCGTAGAAAAAATTTGATTAGAAAATTATATTTCTAAATCTAGTATAAAATTGAATTTTTTTTGTTAAAAATATGGTTTTAAAATCGAATTTTTAGAAAAATCGAATTTAAAACTAGATTTTCGATATAAATATCTAATTTTAAAATTGAATTTTCAAAAAACTGAATTTAAAGTCGATTTGTAAGTAAAATTAGTTTTGAATTTTTAAACTAATTTAAAATCGATTTTTATTTTTCAAATTAGTTTAGAACCGGTTCCCTTTTAAATTCAATTCTAATTTAGTTTTATAAACTGCAAAACTAGTTATGAAGTGGATGCAATTTAAATTTTTAAAAATCTAAACCATGCCCACCCATATTATCAACCACTAAACCTCACCATTCCTTCCTCTATCTAAACAAGTCTCTATCAAAAGAAGTCTAACCACTTCTACCTCTAATCCTTCTTCTCCCTCTTCCACTACACCATGTTTCCATCATTACACATCTAATTCTAATTTTATTCAAAATTATTATCAACCATAACATAACAACAAAGACAAAGAAAAAAATAAATGAAATTAACTAAAATATTGAAATAGAGAGATTCTGAAGAAGAGAAAAGAGAGCGAGTGTGGCCTGACAGTGGCATTGAGGGCCATATTAGGGGGGAGAGTTATGGTTGTTGTTAATGTTATTCATGATAATAATTATGGGATGGCAGAGGAAGTAATGAGTAAAAGGTGGTGCAGTGGAGTCTTAAAAAATACAAGACAAAATTCTTCTCTCAAACTTCTCTCTAAAGTTATAGATGTTCTCTCGGCAAATTTCTAAATGAAATGTCAAATAATTTTAATTATTCTCATAGCTTGGTATCTTCCATGAAAATTTTTGTGTGAATATTAACACAAATGAGTCAATTATTCATTAGGGATCGACAACATACGATGGCATCTTTCGGGATCACAATGATAATAATTAGGCACTACAAGAAATTCGTTAGGTAATGTCAAATTTACTAGCGGATTTATCAAAAAAAATTTATTGATAATATGTTTATCATCGAAATTACTGTTGGAATAAATCCGACGGCATAAACCTCTCCGGTAATTATTTATCGGAGGATTTTTTTTGTCTGCCGGCAATTACCATTAAAAAATTTTCACTGGAAAATTTTTATGTCGGATTTTTCTCCCAATAAATCCGACGGTAAACTTAAGTATTAATTTTTATAAAAAATTTGTTAATCCTCATGTATTAAAATATACTCATCAGCAAAGAGCACATATATATTTCAACCTATATTTCCAAGATTCCTAGATATCCCCGTATATGCAAAAAAGCACAAATACTAAAGATAACAATAATTAGTAGTATATATTTTAACATATATTTTCTTATGATGACACATTATCTTAAGCAGTTTTTAGGATTCTTTTTCATTCGTTTTCTTAGATTTTAATCAAATTTCTTATGTTTTCTAGTGAAATTTCATAAATAATCAATTATTTGGAGTTATGTTAGTTTTTTTTGTATTTTTAGGAGTTTTTATCTCAAAATAACCAAGAACTAAAGCTTTTTAGCAATAAAATACAAATACAGTTAAGGAAGGTCCAACAAGGCCCAAAGGAACAAAACCAAGCCCAAAGAAATCAAACTGAACGCCCAAGCCTTCAAGACATGGATGCCTGACAGCTCAACACACATCCCGGCGTCCTTCCCTTCCTTGCACACCTGGCAGAAGGCTTCACAAGCCCGATGTCTCTCCAATTTTGGACACGCACGCCCGGCTTCCCTCAATGCGAGCCCGGTGGCCTTGATTCAATGGAGGTGCAATTGGGCCATGCCCAAAGTTCAAGACTCTAAGCCCAGTGTGCAACCCTAGCTCAACTCCCAGATGCAACATTTATTAAGGCCCAAGTTCAATTATAAAATCATTAGAAGCCTTAATCAACATCTAAAGATTTATGATTCAAGATTCAAGAAGATTAGCAGTTATCATGAATTCCTTTTAGAAATATAAAGATTTGGTTGTTAGAATTTGTTTCTAAATTAGATTTGAATTATGGTTTTGATTTGAATTTGAAGTAGAAAGTTAGCTTCTAAAGATAAGATTAGGGTTAGTTTTGAATTAAATTGTAGATAGAACTTAGGATATAAATAAGTAAACCTTGTTCACAAGAGAGATTATCAGAGAAATATCCATCGGATCACACATCTCTCTCATCATTATGATTAGTTTTTTTTTTCATGATTCATTAAACCTCCTCTGTTGAAGGTTAGAAGCTCTATTTGGTTTTAGGATTAATAATGTAAGTGTTTTCTTTATTTTAATTCATACTTATTTACTTTTTTCAAGATTGAGTTTTGTTCTTCATGATTAAAGGTTAGAACTATTAGAAAATATTATAATTCTATCTTGGATTCTGATTTATATTTAGGAAAATTAATTTCGGAATTAGCTTAAAACTCATCTCATAATCATTACTTATCTGGAGCTAGTTCGAGTACGTGCATATAATTTGGCTAGTGATAGTTCTTAAAGATTGTATGGCAATAAAATCGAAACCATTCTTCACCTCTCGTCTCGATTAGTTGATCAAGGGATTGACGATTAATTGGGTTTAGAAAAATTAAATCACTAAGAAATTACGATTTGATTGTAAATAATTTGCTATGAAAATTTTTTTACATGAATTAAATAAGAAAGCATAAGCATTGTTTTTCCAAGCATCAAACATCTCTGAGGCCTTCAACATTCTCATATATTAATTTTCTTTTAACTTCAAGCATTCTCCCAATTCTCTTATTCTATTTTTTTCTTCAAGATCCATAATCCAAAAACTAAGGTTTGATCTATCTAATTAGATATTTAATTACATGTTGCTTGCCTCAATACGTTAATCCTCGTGGGAACGATATCCACTCGTCATGGTATTACTTGAATGATCCGGTGTACTTTCTAGAATCCGTGAGCACTAGTTTTCGCTCATCTTCTCAGTCTCAACAAAGTGGAAATACATTTAATTTTTATTAATGAGAAATCAGCAGTTACCTATTGAACACCCTTATCAATAAGGTCCTTATCTTAAATTCGATATTCATGCAAAACCCAATCAATTCGATCTCCCTTAGGCGCTTTACCCTTGTGAAACATCAAAGTCTTTATCAAGCCTACAACAAGCTTCTTTTTCTCGAGGGATCTATCCTTGCCAATAGTCTTCCAATACCTACATTATATGGCCCTATTCATCCTCCCTCCGCTCGAATACTTCTTCTCTCGAGGGCAAAAGAATTACCATTCCAAATATCCAATTTTAAGCAAAGAATGATCTGAAAAATATCATCAAGTTAAAAACAACTATGAGAAACACAGAACTCTACTAAATCAAATGAAATCAGATTGCAAATCTGGTAGATCCCATGGTGGATACTTGCATATATCAAGTTCAACAGTCACATCACAAAACTTTCCTTTTCAAAAAGTACTAAACCAGCTCAACATCTATTGGACGAAATTGATACCCTAGAATTAAATTGATTGCGGTCATCGCTGAAGAATAAAAAAAGCTTAAATAGTAAAAGCATCAGAATCTAACAACTTACCTTAAATCAAATAATCTAACAATAAAGAACGACTTCACCAGTAATTAAGAAAGAAATCAACTTCATAGGAACTCCTAATTAAAAACAAAAATTAAAAAATAAAAAAGAAGAGAAATTTAACTAGAGAATGATGAACGAAAAAATCAAAATCATAAACAAAATTTCAAAAATAAAATCATCAAAAAAGAATTAAAAAAACCTAAATGAAAAGAAAATTTAGAAACCGTAAATCAAAATAGAACTAAAAAACCCTAAATCAAAACAGAATAAAAAAACTAAATCGAATACCGTCTGGTGCGTGCTACTGCTGTACGTGGAGGACGATGGCGGCTGTTGGTGTGTGGAAGACGGCGGAAGCTACTGGTGCCTGGCACTGTGGAGGAGGACGGAGAGAGAAGCGCTTCGAGGATGGGGGAGGGAGAGAAAAGGGTCGCACCAAGGGATGCGAGTCAGGGTACTTTGGGGTAGCGTCAATGGCGGAGAAGAGGGAGGAGATCCTTTGGAGGCTATTGGTGGCACTGGCACTGGCAGAGAGGGTTACTGAAGTTAGTTTGAAGGGGAGAGAGAGAGGGAGAAGAGGTTTAGAGAGAGAGAGAGAGAGTAGGACTTTCAAAATTAAGGGAATAGAGCAAGATTACCGGCGGATAAATCCGATGATAATGTATTGTGCGTGACCAAAACATAGCGTTCCATTAATTGAGCTTTACCAGTAATTACGACGATAATGATCGTGTTATTTTTTCTGTTTTTCCCTCCAATTATTACCATCGAAATTACTGGCAAAAAACTGAATCCGACGGTAATTTTTGTAACCGACGAATTTATTGTCAATGTCCTATGGTAAATCCGACGTTATTCAGTATTTTTCTTGTAGTGAGGGGTGAACGTGGATTGGATCAGATATAGCCAAAATCTCGATCCGATCCACGCTAAAATCATCGGATCAGATCCAATCGCGATTTTTAAGCTTGGATCCGATCCGCACATTTGCGGATCGATTGGATCGGATATCGGATATATCTGCAAAACATAAAAATATTTAAAAAAATTTATTTTTTTAAAATATCAATAAAATCTCTTTTTTCTACACTTTTAAACATATTTACTCTAAAAGTATTATTAAACATACTTTTCATAAATAATAAATATAAAATAATATAACATATATGACAATTATTAATTGAAATAAAACATAAAAATAATATTTACTTATTTATTTTTCGAATCCGTGGATATGCTGATACATACTTAAAATCTACAATCGGATCCTATTTGTATGTAGATCGGATCAATATCCGCAATTTTTAAATTGAATAAGATAAACACCGGAGATATACAAATCGAATCTGATTCATGAACATCCCTGTCAATAATACAAATTTGGATATTACTCAATTACTTTTGTAGAATTTTGAGAGTAAACTACTATTTCTACCTACGAAAGTTAAAAACGCTGACATATATACTTATAGTAAAAGAAAATTACCATTTGTACCCATGAAATATGGGTTCCGCACAACAAAATTATCCAAACACTAAAAAATTACATAAAATTCCTAAATTACCCTTATCTTTACCACCACTTTTCTAATCTCAAATCCCACCACCACCCCTTCACCCAGCCACCCTAGATGGAAAAGTTTCTAACCCTAACCCTCTTCACCCAACCACCATCCGCTGTCCCTCCAAAACTCACACACACCCACCCGAGGAAGAAGAAGAGAAGAGGAGGGGGAGGGAGACCGTACTGGCAATGTGGGGACTCGTCGCCACTATCGCATCATCGTCGCGGTTGTTGAGGGAGCCCGAAGCGGAGATGCGAGCCAGAACCGAGGAAGGGGGAGCTGTCACCACCGTTGCGCCTTGCTGCTGCTGGCTCTGTCCCGTCTGTCGCCGCCATTGATTGAGTCTGTCACTGTTGTTGTCGCTGGTTTGGAAGGAAGAGAGCGCGTAAGAGATCAGAGAAGGAGGAGAGGGCGACGACACCGGTGGGTGTCACTGCCACCATCGTTGTCGACGTTGTTCAGTGAGGGAGGAAGAACCGTGACGAGGAAGGAGAGCAGGAGTCTGTCGCTGTCACTGCCGAGCAAAGATTTGGTTGGATGGAGTGGCGGAGAAATGTGATGCATATTCGAAGTTATGGGTTTGTTCCCAAATGTGGAAACGGATTGGGACTTGTATCCTATGACGTTACATCTGCTACCCCTTCAATGGAGTTACAGTAAGACATGGTTGAAGTTTGTACTTGAGTAATGGTGGTAGTTAGAGTTTAGGGTGGTGGTGAGAAAGAATTTCGATGGTGGTGAAGTTTGAGATTGAAAAAGTGGTGGTGTGGAGTAAGAGGAGAAATTAGGAATGGGTTATATTAAAGAGTAATTTAAAAATTTCAAATAATATTTTTGGATTTGGATTGTTTTGTTAGTAAAAGTTTATGTTTCATGGATATATATGATAATTTTTTTTATAGATAAATATATCAACGTTTTTAACTTTCGTGGTTAGAAATGATAGTTTACTTCAAATTTTGGAGTATTTTCTTTTGGAATTTTCATTACTTTCCAAGGAGGATATATTAACGTTCAAATAGAAACAGATTCTAGTAATAGCCTTAGATATTTGCTAGTGTTGTTCATTTACATACCTCCCATGCAGCTTGTCCAATTATAGATCCAAACTTGAATATAGCAGATTCCTTATTTAGTTGTTTATGATTTACTTCCTAGTATGATTGATTTCATTCAATTGTGTTGACATTACATATTAGGGAGATGTCTTTCTCTATCTCAGTGTTTGTGTAAATTAGTTTTTCTAGGCTTTTGCCTTGTTGCAAATAAAAGATGGTTAAGAAAACAATATTCGCAAAATATTTTAAAATACGATAAAAATAACAGAATATATATTTTTTATAAATGATAAATAATTTTATATTTGTAAAAATATATGTCTATTCAAAATAAATTTATTTAACCTAAACTTTAAAATAAAAATATTTAATTATTTCTATAAAAAATTATATCAAAATTAGATCTCTAACTTTTTTTAAAAATATATATTTAACAACGAATTATTTTATTGCATTTTAAAATTTTTTAGATAAATTTAATAATATGAGAATAGTTATCATAGGTTTATTATATTTTTTTAAAAAAATATTATGGAGCCATCAAAATTTATTATTTTAGTCATTATTTAACTATAAATTTAATTTATCTAGTCTAATTTTTTAGTCTATTAATCCAACAACATATTTTATCCTATACTTTTAAATATTAATAATTGATGATAAAAAATAATAAATATAAATATTAATTGTTTAAAAAAAATTAATTAAGTTGTTTATCATGTTAGCAACTTAGCATCTGCCTAGTCCTTTACTATTCGTCACTTTAATTTAAGAATTTGCGAGGGGCGTTCAGTTCTGGGCGGGCAGTGCTATATAATTGGGTGGTGGAGGCTGCGCTAGAAACTTAAGAATGGGGGAGTCCGCTAAACTAAACAACCTCGACGAGATACTAAAGCCTTTTCATCAGAGAGCTTCTGAAGCAGAGGTTAGAATCACTTTCACCCAAAACCCCTTGCTCTTTCACTCTAATTAAAGCTTACTTTGATTCTCGGTACTTCCTATAATAAATAGATCTATTCGTTCAAATTCATGCGTTTTAGCAACGTGTGCTTTGTTCTCTTTTCAGTTTTCAAAATCAATTAGGCAAAACGCGAATGTAATAAGTTAGAATTATCTTCATCGCAGGCTAGAACTTGCGTAGTTCAATCGAGACATCCAAGTAATAAAGTTGATCCTTTGACTAACACGTATTCTAATGGAGTTTGTTAAAAGATAGTTGACACTTTGCCACACTACATTCGCAATTTTAGTCCGTTGAGTTTTTATTCAAATTAACCTTTTACTTATTTATTTATTTATCCCAGATACTGGTTCATTCTTCGTGTTTACAGCTGTTCCGTACTTCCATCCCATTTGGCTTTCTTCTTTTGTTATTAATTGTTGTAGTTGCAATTCAGTTAAGTATATGGTCTAGACAACCTTTATAAGCAACAAACATTATATATATATATTTTTTCATTTATCACGATATCCCCGAAGGGCAAGGATTAATTTGCCGCGGATCTTAGGTCTACTTAAGGGTCTGTCTGGCCACTGGGTTGCTTGCATACACAAGGTAGCATTTGAACCCTCCACACTTCTTTAAGCGAACGAGTGAACTGATCACTTCACCAACCCAAATCAGTTCAAACATTACATTATTGATCTAGCTTTTGGAGTAGAATTATCTTAGAATACTATTAAAGCTATAGTGTAATCAATGCTTGGGCTACTCTACTCGCAGGTGTTCAGTTACAATTTTGATTGAGATAAGCCAGATTATGTGCAACTGAACTTCGTTTGAGTGTAAAGTAGACTGTATTACTTTGTATCAGCTCTGAACCGGTCCATGCAATATTATGAAAAGGATCGCTGCCAGAAAGTCTCTTTCATTTGCTTCCGCCAATTTGCTTATGTCTTGTGCAGAAATGGGATTAAGTTTTTGCTATACTCTCTAACATAGAATTATGGTACTGCCAACTGCATGAAACTTTGGCTCTTTACTTTGTGGTTTGGTTTGGCACTCTTATAAGGGAAAAAGAATATTTTGAAATTAAATGTCATCGTTGGAACTGGCAGAAAGTTGTCTATGAACATCGAGTAACATTGAGAAGTAGTATCATTGTTTTAAAAATAAAAAAGCTTTCATTCCTTATGAGTTATGTCCTTGTGTTTGTCTTTCATCTGTGCCAATCCAAAACTATGAAACTTATCATAGTGGACTTTATACATGAGAAATTACTGAAGGATTTTTACAACTCTAATACCACTTATTCAAATTGTAGGCTCGCTTACAAAGACTTGAAGCTTCCTTAAATGCTAGAAAAGGTAGGTGCTAAGGTACTTGGCACTAAGAATAATATTTCTAGATTCAAGTCTTTCAGAGGTTATGGGCCTAAGTTAGGAATAATATGAAACTTGCTCAGATGCTGGAAATGAGGAACACTTGAAAACGATAAATGATCTTCAGTCAAAGCTAGAAGTTTCAAATGCAGACCTAATTTCAGAAAAGGAGAAGGTTATACTCATTTTTGGCTTATGTATATATTTTTTTCATTTTGTGAGGGGTTAAGCTTACTTTCATTTTACCAATGATTTGAATTGCAGGCCCAGAAGCTTGCTGCAGAAAATGAAAAACTTCAATACCGCATAATTCATCTTCTACGAGCACTGAAGGATAATGATCAGAAGTTAGAACAAGTAAGTCTTACTGATATTCTTGGTTTTTATAACTTTTATTTTATGGATTTATCATTAAAACCTTGTATAGAAAGTATGCACTGTTGGAATCGGAGTCTCCCAAATATTGTTTTGCAATTTTGTGGGGCATTCATTGATTTGGATGAACTGCTGTATTTACAAATTATGAGAGTCAATTTTTTCTGTTGATTTCATTTTTGGAGAATATGTAGTTCGATATATTTTACTTTTATTTAGATGTTTTACATGCAAATTAAGAATTCCATCTGTTTATGAAATAGTAATGAAAAAAAAAAAAGTTAATAAAACAAATAGCTAAATGGTGTTGAATGGTTCATATAAGCAGTAGTTTTTTGTCAATACCTTTTCATTATAATATATAAATTTGAAATATTATAAGATATAGCATAGAGATTTCAGAAAAATGTATCTGTGGATTAATATCAAAGTGGTTGATCTAATAAAATGGATGTGGTGTTGAATAGTTTTGTATGCGATAAGATAGGTATATAAATTTAAGCCAAAAGGTTACTAAGTAATGTTTCTGCTTGCATTAATGGTACTGTGATGGCCTTCCCTGTTTCTGTTTACTTCATTTGAGGTCTTCCAATGATTATTTAAGATCATTTAATGAACGTGGGCTGAACATTCGAACTTGTTTTTTGCTGTTATATGTAAATGAAATTTGAGTTATACTGTTAGTATTGAATGCGGCTCATGGACTATGGCTAAACCGGTTATTGTCATTTCCTGATCTCAGGTTTCGGCACGAGAACAATTGGAAAGCTTAAAATTGCAGGGTTCTTGAAATTTATTGGCCAACATAAGTTTATTTTATTTTATTTTATCATTGGAAAGCCAAACAATGTATTGAAGTTTATCATTATCATTAAGTATTGCATATTCTACATCTGTTTGGCTTACTGGTTTTACAACTATAGCTTTCAGATCTTTGTCTTCCTGTTACAGCTTAATGAACTAAAATTTCTTAGAAGTAGAGCTATATAAGATGGACATAGGAAGTCTAGTCAGGATTGAACAATCTCTTTTCTTTTTCTTACAATTTCTTTCACCGTATTTCTATATCTTTTCTTTGTCTTCCTTTAATCATTTTGTTTCTTTTACTCAACCAAGTGCCAAAATTGATGAATTTTGTTTGACGGCTTTTGTTTGTGATGCACCAAGAAGTGTAGTGCACCTCATATTTCTTGATCTCTTTCCTCCAATCTCTTCGTCCTCACTTGTGTCCTAATCCAACCCTCATGATTTAAGCTGCTGAGTTCCTCATCTGTAGGATGCCTTGACATTTTAAAGTATTTGCCTCCCCACATGCCCATGTCCCCCTACTCTTTTGAGTTTAGATTTTGGCTTTGATATAGAAATATAGAGATAAGAGACAGACATATTTTCTGGCTCAAGTTTTAGAAACTACAAAAAAAAAAAATACATGAATTTTCTATTCCCGAGATAGGAAATTTTTGTATTTATGTTCTTGTATCTACTACTATATTTTTGTCAGAAAAGACATTATTCAAATGCCGCTTAAAAGATAGTTATAACATTGGAGCCGCTTCTTATTGACCTATTCTTTGCTCCTACCATCATGAGGGCAAATGGAGCACCTCTACTACCCTTGATGACCGGGGAAGTCATGTTATAATATATTCCCGCATGCAAGGCCTTAGTCTAGTAGTTATGATCTTTGCCTTGCAATAAGTGTACTCGGGTTTGAAATTTGGTTGACACTAATAGTGGATGGAAATTGGAAAGCTCTTAGTGTTGGGTGTGTGACTGTGTACGCATGTAATGTGAGTGAGTGCTGTGATATTATAATGCTTAGAGTTGAGAGTTATCCAACCACTGAACAAGAAAAAAAAAAAAAAGAAGAGTTATCCAACCTACCTTTCTGACAGGAAAAAAAAAAGAACTTATAACGTATTCGCTACATCGTACATCAAATAAAATAGAGAACATTCATGGGAACAAAAATGTGTTGTTATATTTGTCCACACATGTTGGATTGTTGGAGGCACTTAACATTGTCTGATTTTTAGGCCCTACACACGCCTGGTGCAATGGCAGTAGGTCATCTCCAACGTATCTTGATGATTGAAGCGTCTGGTGGTACCTCTATTTGTTTACTGTTTGGAGGTGTTTAGCAACTAAAGAGAGTTCTGATTATAAGTTCCTTTCTCACTATATCTAGTCTAGGGTTAGGTCTTCCATCCTCTCCCACTTTGTGATGCCATCTCTCATTACATGTATTTCTTCATTTGTAGTAGTTCTTTCAAAATCATAGTTCAGTCTTCTAGTAGCATGATTCTCATCTCTACAATCACCCCAGCAAAGAAGCCAAATATTTGAATTCAAATTTGTTTAACACTTGTGACACAACAGAATTGAGTTATGTAGATAACAAAAAGAAAGAAGTTTAAAAAAAAAAAGATATTCTTTACAATCTATCTATAAATGAACAAAATAAAGTTTATACCCACCAAATAGAGTTTTCATATAACAAAAGTATTCAAATATTTTCATTCATTAATAAATTTGTCTTCATTCTAAATCTTTTAGTTTAAATAGTCATTTATTTATTTTTCATAGGTATTGTCCTGAGAGTTACATGAAACTGGTTGTTTTAGGCTTAAATGTGAGGTCCAAATACCTTGGAGTGGTATGTCCGACGTCTTCTCCAACGAAGATGAATCTGTCCGAATTGTTTATGAAGAGGTGAAGGGTGTTACTTGCAAGGGACTCCGATGCTTAAGTTAGCAAGGGTTAAAGAAGTTCTTTTAGTAAATTGGGTTCTAAATATACCTTAGCGTGTCAGTGTATTTATAATAGAATCGATAACCACCTTTTAGAGTAGTTCCACCTTTGTTGGTGGATGATCGTTCCTTTATTTTTAGAGAAGTCGTTGATATCTCCCTTCTAGATAAATGAGAGATATCTTAGGAGTCGGTTACTTATTTGGATAAGTAGAGCCGGTCTCTACCGCTGTGTCCGATCTTATCAAGGTCAGGTAGATATGGATTGTGTTGAATCTCTTAATTGGGTTTTATTTATTTTGGGTCTGACTAGTATTTCTAGGTCAGGGTATGAACAGTGCCCCTGTTTGATCCAAGCTTTATGAGGTTGGACTCGAGTATTTGTAGATCAGTCTGGTCTTTTGTGTGTTAGCACATCACGTCGGGTACACCGCCTTTCGGGGCTAAGTCGGATACTCGACGTGTTTTTAAGAACTTGAGGTGTTACGTCTTTTCGTAGTCCTGCGCACGTTACTCTACGATTATTTTAGTAACCGTGCGTGTCATAAATAAGGGGTATAAAATTACTCCGTTGCCCCTAGTATCTTATAAATACCTAAACTCTTTCTTTTTCTTCTTTTTCGCTTCTTCTGAATTGCTTCATCTTCATTTTCTCTCAAAAAGTTCTTCATAGCCCCTTTTCCATTTCAAGATTTCTTTATCTTGAATTTCTATTTGGGAGTTTGAATAATTTTTTTGCCGCTTATTATTGACGGGATGACAATGATTCTTTGTTTGTTTTGGTGGTTCTGCATTTTCCCTCGTATGTCAAAAATCAATTTTAAAAATTTGCTTCTTTGCTTGAACTTTATTTGTTGTTGTTGCTGTGAATCTGAGTGTGGAGTTTCACTCTATGTTGCCCCCAAATGGTGGTGTTTCGTTCTTGTAAATACAACGCCTTTTTTATTTTTACAATGTAGTTTGTCTTCTTGATTTGCAAGAGAGGTTGAAAACCATGGCCATCTTTGACGTTGTTGAGGATGGTCCGACCTCTTATGGACTTGTTTGAATGTTTGTGTTGATGTGCCCATATTTTCAACTTGTTGTGATGATTTCTTCTTTGTTGTATTTGTCGGTATAGTTTTATGTCTCGTTAAGTAATTCTCAACATGTCATATGAAGTCCCGTCCAACCTAGATTGGATAGATATAACCGTTCTTTCTGCCATTTCTGTTATTGATAATGAATATGTTGACATCTTCCGTAGGTAGCATAAGTTATGTATAGATCGAGAGGATGAGAGTAAGTATGAAATCGTAGTTGCCGATCCTGAGGAGAGGGTTTGTTTCTCCCGATTTGACAAGTATGAAATCGTAGTTGCCATTTCATATATGTGTATGAATATTTTTTCACAAAGTTGGGGTTAGACTTCCCTTTCTGTCTTTGAGTCCGAGATCCTTAGACTTTGTAAAGTTGCCCCTTCTCAACTCCACCCCAACTCTTTGGGTTTTTTGAAAATTTATCAATTATTTTTCCATGAACTTGACGTCCTCCCTTGTTCGAAAGTTTTCTCTTTAGTTCTAAGAAGGAGGGCTGGGTCTCCTTTCCAAGTTGTACAGGAGAGAAAGTTCTTTGCCATTTTTGACAATTCTTTCCATGATTTCAAAAAGTACTTCTTCAAAATTCGATCTATTGAGGGTTTCTGATCTTTCCTTAATGAGAGGGATGAAACCCTTTTTAGCTTGTACTGGAAGGAGAACCCCATAGTTGTTAAGTATAACCTTGATGATTTGGATGAAGTAGAGAAGTGTGTAGTTGTCTTATTCCAGGAGTGTTGGGACTGAGCTCTCAATCTGGACACCAAGAAATTTTTACTAGGAAAATCAAGCCATATCCGTTCTGAACTAGGTAGTATTTCTTTACATTTTGTAGATATTTTTATCAATTACTCTTTACACTGATGCGATTCAACTTTGATACCTTGCAGAAAAGATGACTGGTAAGGTGGCCGCACTAAAAACTCTTCGCACAGCTAAGAAGAACGATGTTGCACAAGTTATCCAGCTGAAGGAGGTCGGTGAAACGAGCGATCCCTCTTCTCCCTTGAAATTAAATTCAGGTGCTTCTGCTCGGTTAAGGTCGTTTCTGATCCGACTCATTGTTTTACTCGTCCTGTTGATTCTGGTATTCAGACGAGTCCCCTTGCCCTTCCTTTTCTCAAATAAAAACCTAAGAAGCATGTAACTTCGAAATCAAGAAGTGCATGTGAACAAGGCTTTGATGTTGTGGATTTTTGTGAGAAACACATCCTTCCCAATAGCTTTATTAGTATGGACGATGTTTCTATTAAAAATCACCTTCAAGTCTTAGCCCGAGGTGGGATAAGGACGGCTAGGGTAGGCTCGACTTTATTGAGACAACTTGAGGAGACTTCCATTGGTGCCACTCAGCGAACTTTGCCTGATTTGAAAGCTGAGATAGCATCTTTACGGGATGCTAAGTTGGAGTTGGTAAAAGAGAAGGAAGTTCTTGTGTTCAATCTTTCCAAAGCTCAGGAGAGGGTGAAGCAATCACAGGTTGCTTGTGCTATAGCGGAGGGTTTAAAAAAGAAGGTTGAGGAGAGTTTAGACTCACCTTTTTTCACTAACCTTTAAGTTGTTTTAATAAGGTCAGGTCACGATCTACTTGTATAACTTCTTACACTAATTTGGATCTTGTCGCTTCATCTTGCCTACCATCTAGGTCAGGCAATGATTTTTGCGGTTTTTCAAGTTTAAATTAGTGCGTGTTAGTCAGATAATTAATGGAAAAATGAACTATCATTAATGAGAAAATGATTTACATAAGCTTTCTTGCTACTAAGAGTTTTCCCATTTTACTAACCCTTAGCCCTTCTTATGGTGCCTCGTTAAAACTCTTTTCAGGAAAATTCTTCTCGGGAAAAAAACCATGAAGACGGAAAAAAGAGTACACCAGGGAGCAAAGTGTGCTTTCTAGCTATAGTACTTTTTCAAGTTGCATGCGTGCCACGACCTTGGGAGTTCCTTTCCTAGCAAGTCGGACACTTTGAAGTAACCCTTTCCCAAGATTTCAATTATCTTGTAAGGCCCTTGACGGAGGCAAAAATTGACCGATTAAGAAGTTAATGGAATAAATACGTTGCAAGTACAGTTCTTAACTAGTGAAAATCTGCTTATCAATTTAAAAGGGTTGTCACAAAATTAGAGTAAAATGCTGGGAGTATAAATCCCAGGTCGTCTCCCAACGAGTTGACAAAAGAGTGCAGCTTATCGGTCAGAGGTTTTTCAAGAAATTTTGAGTTTGAGAAACAGGAAAATAAATAAGAGAATTTATATAATTTAAATAAAGATCTTGACCGGGAGAAGATTAATTGGAAATTCTATCCTTGTTGGATTTCTCTCAAGATCAATTGATAATTGGTAGTTGTTTCCACTTAGTTATCCTTTACTGAATAAAGGAAGGTCAAGTAAGTTGGAAGTCAACTTCTATTCACAAATTCTAATCCTCTCCCTTCGGAAGGATTAGCATCAGTGACTAGAGATTCAACCAACAATAAACCCAATTACAATTTGACTCTTGAGTATTCCAACTCAAAGTTCTCCTTTTAATCAACTCCCAATCAAGTTGAAAAACTACTCCATTATCATAAATGTAGATTTCATAAAATTAAAAGGGAAAATAAATAAAGACATGATAAACAATAATAAAAAAGATCAATTAAAAATAAAAATAGTTCTTGTATTAATAAACTCTAAAAAGAATCCAATTGTAGCTCCGGACAAATTAAGGATATGAAAGAGTAAGTAAAAAGTAAGAAAACAAACTAGAATGACGAAGTCTTGGCGGAGGTAACAACTCTTCTCAATATCCAAATCCAAAAGCAAATAAAAATTCTAAGAATTATGAATGTATAGTGTGAAAACCTATAAGAGGAGTAAAATCAGATCTAAAAACTAAAAACTATCCTAATGAGAATCTCCCTGAGTCTCTGCATGTTTCCCAGCTTTAGTCTGTGTTTATGGGCCAAAATCTGGTCAAAACGCGGCCCAAAATCGCTCCCAACGTGTTTTGTAAATTCTGCAGATCGCGTATGTCACACGTACGCGTCATCCGGCGTTTTTCTTTGCCACGCGTACGCGTCATCCGTGCAGATTTCAATCCATTCATTCGCGTCAGGCATGCGAACGCGTCACTGCGATTTTCTCCATTTTGCGGGATTGCATGAGCCATGTGTCTGCGTCGGTGTTTGCTGGTCATCTCCTTGATTTCTTGTGTTCCTTCTATTTTTGCAAGCTTCTTTTCCATTCTCTAAGCCATTCCTGCCCTATGAAACCTGAAACACTTAACACACAAATCACGGCATCGAATGGTATAAAAAAGAATTAAAATACACAATAAAAAGATCTCTATGAAGCAAGTTTTTCAACTATAGAACAACTTTGGGAAGGAATTGTAATATCATACTAATCATATGGATAAGTGGGTAAAGACTTGATAAAACCACTCAATTAAACACAATATAAATCATAAATCATATGGATTTTTTTATTTTCTATTTTACATGAGTAGGTACCTAAATTTCCATTATTTTATCATGACACATTTTCTTATTAACCCTTGTTCCCACAGTTTTCCCAAACTTAATTAACACACAATTTCTATCTTAAGCTATCCAAAGATTCTATTTGGGATAATTAATTTGTTTTTCTGCTTGAGGCTAGTGATGTGGTAAAATATAGAACAAATGGGATTAAAAGGCTCAAAGTGGCTAACAAAGGTAATTTAAAGGTTAGACTTATTTGGGATAAGTGAGCTAAACAAATAATGGCCTCAATCATATGCATGCATCTAACACATTAAATATTGGACATATAGGATGAAACAAAATATAAATTACAATCATAGAGAAGTAAACACACAAGAATAAAATGTTTATGGTTAAATAGTGTAACCATATAAATAAGCTCAAAATCTCACGGGTTGTGTGTTCTTTAGCTCAAAAACCATGTTCCAATTACAACTTCAAACAAATTTAACACAAAAAGTTTTGAGTTAAAATAGTGAAAATTTTCAAGAATAGGGTCTTGAAAAGAAACTAATTATATTTTAACCAAATAGAACATGCATGCAAATAACCTATTATTAAACAATCTATCCTATCCTAATCAAAGGAAAAATAACTAAATATCCTACTTTATTGATGTTAGGGAAGAGAAGTTACCTCCGGAAGTCAGGTACTGACCGACCTCCCCACACTTAAGACTTTGCACTGCCCTCGGTGCCATCTGTCAGGAACAAAAGAGGGATGGTAGCAGTATCTCCACAGTCGGGACCGTCATGGCTCCCTGTACTGGTAAATGAAGTGGAGTCCTGAGTGTCTGGGTCTTTGTCAAGTCTGTGGTTTTCCATAAGCAGCTCCTTGAGGTATGTGAATCGGTGCTGGTTACGCCGCTCTCGTAGCTTCGCTTTCTGTTCTTGCCGGTCCAACCTCTCCAGGATCTGATGGAGTAGCTGACTTGTTGAAGGTGCTTGTGGTGTGGAAGGAGGAATGTCTTCAGCTTGTTCTGCAGGTTGGCTGGTAGTGGCTGCTGGAGATCTGATATATTTTCCGTTAGGGACGTACTGATCACTCCATGGAAGCATGGCTCTGGTGTCCCCAGTCCTGTAGGAGACTCCGGCTGTTGAGACAAGATCTGAGACCAAGACGGGAAAAGGTAAGTTGCCCATAATTTGTACGTGTCCCATGACATTCCGGATGTGTCTTGGTAGGTTTAGAGGCTTGTCTGTAATGATACACCAGAGTAAAACAACCATGTCAGCAGTGAAGGAGGACTTGTGTGTGCTCGAAAAGATGTAATGGGACATAATCTGTGCCCATACTCGAGCCTCCAAGGTAAGTGCTGAAGCCGATATCCCTTTTGGTCGGGATCGATGGTATCCATAAATCCATCTACTGCCAGGTTATGCGATAACTCTAAGAACGATGTCCCAGTCAAATTGGTATGTCTGGCGCTTGAGTGAGGCTTCTTGAAAGGCGTCCAATCCTTCTGGAGCAGGGGAAAGATCTAAAGTTTTTTGAATGGCCTCTTCTGTGATGGGGACTTGCTTCTAACGGACATAGACAGACTGCAGGGTTGGCAAGTGAAAGTTAGAGTAGAATTTAACTACCCATGATAGGTTAACTTGTCGTGACTGTCTCTGTAGGAATCCCCATTGTCTTCGCTCAATGCGGGGCTCAACAAATTCAGCAATTTGGGTCAGGAGGATGAGAAGGTGCTCATTGTTATAGTTCTTTTCCGCCAGAATGGGGAACATCTGCTCACAGTAGCAGTTAGTGAACCGGGCAACGTCCTTTGTCGAAGAGGCCTTCTCTTTTTCATCGACCTTGATGATCCTCTTGATTCGTTTTGTTGAGGGTTTAACCGCTGTTGAAGATGGCTCTGCCACTAAGGCTCGTTTTGTTCCTCTCCTTGCCGGTGGTGTGGGAGTAGCTTTCTCTTTACATTTTTTGGTGGCCATCCTAAAAAGGGAAAAAGAAAGTAACTTGTAAAGCTAAGAGTTAGAGCAAGAGAGCGAATGGTAGCGGTGGTAATCAATGCACGGTAAAGAAGAATGTCGTTAACACATGGTCATGACTACATGTGAAAAGTCCATCAATGAAAATATAGCAAGTGCATGTAATGACAATTAAATGCAAGACGTTTATTGGCATACTGGCAAAGGCATGAGTAGCATAGATCACGCATTCAATGTCCAAGTTAGATTACCAAGTCTTTCAAACTAACAATATGTTTGTAATGGCAATTATATTTAATTAATAAAATATAGAAGGAGTTTCGTGAAAAGCAAGCATTTAGAGTAGTAGAATAAAAGAATTCCAATAATAGGGCATAATGTCATACGGGCCTTTTCACAAACACATAGCGTGCATGGTAAATATGTTATCGAAAGTATTAAATTGAACATGCAAGCAACCCTATAAAAAGTAATATAATTGTCAAACAATTTCTTAATAATCCACAAGCAAAATATAGAGACTAATGACCCAAATAAATTTCTAACACCAAGAAAGAAGGTTTAAAAAGAAAAAGAAAAAGAAAAAGAAAACATAAATAAGGAAAGAGAAAAAAAAAGAAGAAGAAAATAAAAATAATAAATGGAAAAGTAAAGAGAGAAGAAGGAAAGAAAAGAACCTTGATGATGAGTGGGAAAAAGAAAGAGGGGGAAAAACAAGAAAGAAGTGGAAAAGAATGAAGAGGGAAGGAAGGAAAAAGAAGGGAAGAAGAAGGGAGAAAGAAAAATTAGGATTTGGGGAAGAAAAGATATGATATTTGGCTGATCTGGATAAACTGTGCGGCGCAGGCGACGCGGACGCATGAGGCACGCGGTCGCGCGGTTGGCGCGATTTTGAAGTGACGCGGATGCGTCGATCATGCGAACGCGTGACGTGAATTGCGCTAATGGCGTCAGAGCAGCCTCGCATACACACAACTTTCTGTTTAATTCGTATATTTGCCAAAATTTAGGGTGACGCATTCGCGTGGTTGACGCGATTGCATGAAAGGCCATATTTTGAAAATGACGCGGACGCGTGGGTCACGCGTTCGCGTGGGTCACGCGTTCGCGTGGGTCACGCGTTCGCGTGGGTCACGCGTTCGCGTGGGTCACGCGTTCGCGTGGTTGGGCTTGTGCTTCTAGCATGGTTCCAACTTCTAGCCCCATTCCAGCCTAACATTCTGCCATACACCCTTTTTACGTCAATTTATTTGGGGCACACATTCGCGTGGGAGGCCATTTTTCCACGACGCGGACGCGTCAGGGATGCGGTCGCGTGGGCATATTTGTGCCAAAGGCACGCCTCCAAGCAGGCTTTCGTGCGACTTTCTGTAAAATTCTTTTCTCTTCCCAAGGCACATATGACGCGGACGCGTCGGCGACGCTGTCGCGTCACGTGTCATTTTGTGTGTGTGTGTGTAGAATGCAAATGCAAATGTGAATACAGACTATATGCAGAGATTAAGAGAAAAGTCATTAACACCATAAAAATAGAATAAAGTAAAATAAAACTAAGACTGAAACAGAACAATCATACCATGGTAGGTCGTCTCCCACCCAACACTTTGCTTTAACGTCCTTAAGTTGGATGCTCCAGTAGCTCAGTCTCCTGTTGTTGGTGGATCCTCCAAGAGGAAGATCTCTAGCTCCTCGTTCTTCTGCATCTTCTCACCATGATATAGCTTTAAGCGATGTCCATTGACCTTGATGAATTCAGAGCTTGAAGGATGACTCAAGTGAAAGACTCCGTATGGCTCAGCCTTTTCTACTCGATAGAGACCGTCCCATCTTGGTCTCAACTTGCCTGGCATGAGCCTTAATCTGGAGTTGTAAAGGAGGACTAAGTCCCCAGGTTGGAACTCTCTCCTCTTGATGTGCTTATCATGCATAGCCTTCACCTTCTTTTTGTACAGCCTGGAGTTCTCATAAGCTTCTAGGCAAAGGTTTTCTAATTCTTGCATTTGCAACTTCCTTTCAACTTTGGCTTTTCCAAATTCCATATTGCATTCTTTACCGCCCAGAAGGCTTTGTGCTCTACCTCAACTGGGAGGTGACAGGCCTTTCCAAAAACTAAGCGGAAGGGACTCATCCCGATTGGTGTCTTGTATGCTGTCCGATATGCCCAAAGCACATCTTGGAGCCTGGTGCTCCAGTTCTTTCTATAAGGCTTGACTATCTTCTGTAATATACGCTTTATCTCTCTGTTAGATACCTCGGCTTGTCCACTGGTCTGGGGATGGTAGGCTGTTGCTACTTTGTGAATTATCCCATGCTTCTTCAGTAATCCTGTTAGTCCCCTGTTACAAAAGTGAGTGCCTTGATCACTCACGATTTCTTGTGGTGATCCAAAGCAACAAATAATATGGTTTCTCACAAAGGAAACAACAGTGTTAGCATCATTAGTACGGGTAGGAATTGCTTCCACCCTTTTAGAAATATAATCTACAGCTAACAGTGTATAAAGGTGACCATTAGAATTTGGAAATGGACCCATGAAGTCGATGCCCCAAACATAAAAAATTTCACAGAAAAGCATAATCTGTTGAGGCATCTCATCTCTCTTGGATATATTACCAAACCTTTGGCAAAGGGAACAAGATTTACAAAATTCAGCAGCATCTTTAAAAAAAGTAGGCCACCAGAATCCGCAGTCTAGGATTTTTCTAGCTATTCTTTGAGGGCCAAAATGTCCTCCACTCTCAGATGAGTGGCAGGCCCCTAAAATAGACTGGAATTCTGATTGAGGCACACACCGTCTAATTACTTGGTCAGCACCACACCTCCATAAATATGGATCATCCCATAAATAATATTTGGACTCACTTTTCAGCTTGTCTCTTTGATGCTTAGTAAATTTGGAGAAAAAGTGTGACTAACTAGATAATTAGCTACCGACGCATACCAAGGAACCACTTCAGATACTGCCTGTAAGCTATCAAATGGGAAAGTATCATTGATAGCAGTGGAGTCATCCTTAATGTGCTCAAGGCGACTCAAGTGGTCTGCCACTAAATTCTGGTTACCACTCCTATCCTTAATTTCTAAATCAAATTCTTGCAGCAATAGTATCCAACGTATTAGCCTTGGTTTGGACTCCTTTTTAGCTAATAAATATTTTAGAGCTGCATGGTCTGAGTATACTACTACCTTAGCACCAAGTAAATAGGCTCGGAATTTATCCAGAGCAAAAACAATAGCAAGAAGCTCTTTTTCAGTAGTAGTATAATTAGATTGAGCAGCGTCTAAAGTCTTAGACGCATAAGTAATTACAAAAGGATCATTACCTTCACGTTGAGCCACCGCTGCTCCTACTGCGTGATTGGAGGCATCACACATGATTTCAAATGGTTGGCTCCAGTCTGGGCCTCTCACAATCGGAGCTTGAGTCAAGGCGATCTTCAGCTTATCAAACGCTTGTATGCAATTCTCACTGAACTCGAACTCAATATCTTTCTGCAGTAGTCTGGATAATGGCAATGCTACCTTACTGAAGTCCTTAATAAATCTCCTGTAAAAACCTGCTTGGCCAAAGAACGAACGGACTTCCCTCACAGAGGAGGGGTAAGGTAAACTAGAAATGACATCTACCTTTGCTGGATCTACAGAGATACCAGTATTAGAAACAACGTGTCCCAGAACAATACCTTGTTTGACCATAAAGTGACATCTTTCAAAATTTAAAACAAGGTTTGAACTAACATACATGTCTAAAACTCTAGATAAACTATCCAAGCAAAGCCTAAATGAATCACCATATACGCTAAAGTCATCCAAAAAAACTTCCATACAATTCTCTATGAGATCAAAGAAAAGACTCATCATACACCTTTGGAAAGTAGCTGGTGCATGGCATAGGCCAAAGGGCATTCTTTTATAAGCATAAGTTCCAAAAGGACATGTAAAAGTACTATTTTCCTGATCTTCAGGAGCTATATGGATTTGAAAATAACCTGTATAACCATCTAAAAAGCAATAATGAGATTTACCTGACAGGCGATTAAGCATCTGATCAATAAAAGATAAGGGGTAGTGATTCTTACGAGTGGCTTGGTTTAGACGCCTATAGTCAATGCAAACTCTCCATGAATTCTACACTCTGGTTGTCAGAAGCTCTCCATGCTCATTCTTCACTGTTGTGACTCCAGACTTCTTGGGCACCACTTGTACTGGACTGACCCATTCACTATCTGAAATGGAGTAAATGATATCTGCTTCAAGTAGTCTGGTTACTTCTTTCTTGACAACTTCTAAGATGGTGGGATTCAATCTTCTTTGAGGCTGACGGATAGGCTTTGCTCCTTTTTCTAAGAATATTCTGTGTTCATAAACTTGAGGGCTGATGCCTACTATATCCGCCAAACTCCATCCGACTGCTTTCATATGATTTCTCAACACACTAAGCAGTTGTTCTTCCTGTTGGGAAGTGAGCTCCCTTGCAATAATAACTGGGAACTTCTGCTTATCCTCAAGGTAAGCATACTTGAGGTGTGAAGGAAGGGGCTTTAATTCCAATTTCTGCTCATGGCTAGGCTCTAGACCTTCTGGAGCTAATAATAATGGCAAGGCATTTTCATTTTGTTCAGAGGATATCCCCACACTTGGACCTTGATACATGTGCTTCTCTTCTATTTCCTCCTGGTGAACTGCAGCTACAATCTCATCAATAATGTCACATTAGAATATTGAATGATCTTCCAGAGGATGCTTCATAGCTTCATTCAGATTGATGCTCACTGCTCGGTCGTCTATCTCAAAGGAATAGGTTCCTGAAAAGGCATCCATCTTGAACTTTGAAGTCTTCAAGAAGGGTCTTCCAAGTAGGATGGATGATGGCTTTCCTGAGTCATTTTGGGGCATCTCCAAGATATAGAAGTCAATGGAAAATGTGAGCCCCTTAATGCTCACCAATACATCTTCAGCAATTCCAGCCACTATAATAATGCTCTTATCTGCTAACACAAAACGAGCTGCCGACCTTTTTAAGGGAGGAAGCCTCAAAGCATCATATATAGACAAAGGCATAATACTCATGCACGCTCCTAAATCACACATGCAGTCAGAAAAAATTACACCTCCAATGGTACAGTTAACCATACATGGACCTGGATCACTACATTTTTCAGGTATATTTCCCATTAAAGCAGATATAGAACTACCTAAAGAAATAGTTTCAAATTTATTAATTTTATCTTTATGTATGCACAAATCTTTTAGAAACTTTGCATATTTAGGTACCTGCTGAATAACATAAAAAGGGGAACAGTTACCTCGACCTTTTTGAATATTTCTACCATTTTGGGATCAAGTTCCATCTGCTTTCTGGGCTTCCTTGCAAGTTGTGGAAAGGGAATATGGAGGGCGTTGTTTGTAGCTTCTGCATCCTTTGGTGTTTCATTCTGTGGTTGAGCTGCTTCTTCTTCAACTATATTCTGTACGTCCTCTTCCTCTTTAGCATCTTTCACTTCCACCACATCCTCAGCTGGGATGTGTACTATTGAGCTTGGCTCCTCCTGGTTCCTCTCCTGCAATGTGGTTCCGGACCTTAAAGTGATGGCATTGATGCCACCCTTAGGGTTAGGTAGAGGTTGAGAAGGAATTCCACTGGAGCTTACAGGTTGATTGGTGGAACTAGGTGATGAATCTAACCAGGAGACAAGAGCTTGTAAAGTAGCAGTTAGACCATTCAAAGTAGAACTCAGCTGCGTGTGCATGTCTTGTTGTCCTTGTGCGAGAGAACGGAGCATCTCGTCATTTGATGAGGAATTTGAATAAGTGATCTAAGGTACTTGTTGTTGGTTGTGCTGGGGTCCTTGAGACTGTTTTAGGTGAGGGGCTCTGTAAGGTTGGTTCTAATTCTGCTGTCTGTTGTTGTTATTGTTATTCCACCTCTGGTTTCCATTGTTATCTCTGCCTCTTCTGTTATAGTTGTCCGTCCAGCCATGGTTAGAATTGTCTCTCCAACCTTGGTTGGATTGTCCTGCCATCCATGGTTATAGTTGCCACCTTGGTTATAGTTGCTACCTTAATTGTATCCTTGATTTGGGCAGTCATAGAAGTTGTGAGTGACTGCCACAGTGTTGTCTTCCTGTTGGAGCTGCGGACATTCATTGGTATAATGACTATAATCAGCACAGATCCCGCATACTTTTTGTGGAACCAACTTTTGGCTTTGTTGTGGTGGGGGAGGCTGAGCTTGTTGCACCTGTTGTTGATTCAACTAAATCTGTTTCAGTAGGTTGGTCATTTCACATATACTCTGGGTTAGAGCAGAAGTCTCTTTGCTAGAAGAAACTTCAGCAACAGCTTTTGAGTGGTTATGCCTATGCCTGTGATTCCTAGTGGACTCAGCTAAGTCGCTGATCAATTACCATGCTTCATCTTCGGTCTTGTACTTTTTCATAGAACCATTACTAGCACCTTCCAATGTGGTCTTATCTTGAGGCTTTATGCCTTGTGTGAAGTAGCTGATCAACACCATCTTGTTGATCATGTGATGGGGGCATGCATCCAGGAGATTGTTGAAGTGCTCCCAATATTCGTAGAGAGTCTCGAATTTGCCTTGAATAGTCATAGAAATTTCTTTCCTCAATATATCAGTAACTTCAACTGGAAAGTATTTCTCCAAAAATTCTCTTCTAAGCGTATCCCAGTTAGTAACAGTCGCTTCAAGTTGGGTGTAGTACCATTCCCTCGCCTTTCCCTCAAGAGAAAACGGGAAGGCGGTTAACAGAATAGGAGTTTCATCCGCACCATGACGCCTAACAGTAGAACAGGCTGTTTGGAAATCCCTAAGGTGCTTAATAGACTCTTGAACAGGTAAGCCATGAAACTTGGGCAACAAGTTGATTAGTGCAGTTTTCAGTTCAAAATCTGCAACCACCGTTTGGTGATGCACTTGATACGGCTGTAGTGTAAAATCTGGTGCTCCAGCTTCCTGGAGAGTAATCCTCCTAGATTCTGCCATGTTACCTGCACGTGAATCAACTGAATCAGTAGTAAATGAGCTTGTTTCTTCCTCAAATGGCGGTTCAGATTCGCCCTCAGATGAGACTGGTGAATCGATAACAATCACTTCACCACCCTCAGAGGCTAACCGACGTCGAGCTTGCCTAATACGTGAAAGAGTTTTTTCGATTTCGGGATCAAAAGTGGCTAAGCTCGGATCAAGTAGTGAACGCGTCATTCAACGAAAGAAACATACAGCTCATGGCGATAAAACAAAATAAAATAAAAAGCAAATAAATAAATTCTAACCAATAAATTAGCACACTATTGCAACTCCCCGGCAACGGCGCCAAAAATTGACGGAGACAGAAATTGACCGATTAAGAATTTAATGGAATAAATACGTTGCAAGTACAGTTCTTAACTAATGAAAATCCGCTTATCAATTTAAAAGGATTGTCACAAAATTAGAATAAAAATACTGGGAGTATAAATCACAGGTCATCTCCCAACGAGTTGACAAAAGAGTGTAGCTTATTGGTCAGAGGTTTTCCAAGAAATTTTGAGTTTGAGAAATAGGAAAATAAATAAGAGAATTTATATAATTTAAATAAAGATCTTGACCGGGAGAAGATTAATTGGAAGTTCTATCCTTGTTGGATTTCTCTCAAGATCAAATGATAATTGGTAGTTGTTTCCAGATAGTTATCCTTTACTGAATAAAGGAAGGTCAAGTAAGTTGGAAGTCAACTTCTATTCACAAGTTCTAATCTTCTCCCTTAGGAAGGATTAGCATCAGTGACTAGAGATTTAAACACCAACAAACCCAATTACAATTTGACTCTTGAGTATTCCAACTGAAGGTTCTCCTTTTAATCAACTCCCAATCAAGTTGGGAAACTACTCCATTATCATAAATGTAGACTTCATAAAATTAAAAGGGAAAATAAATAAAGATATGATAAACAATAATAAAAAAGATCAATTAAAAATAAAAATAGTTCTTGATTTAATAAACTCTAAAAAGAATCCAATTGTAGCTCTGGACAAATTAAGGATATGAAAGAGTAAGTGAAAGTAAGAAAACAAACTAGAATGACGAAGTCTTGGTGGAGGTAACAACTCTTCTCAATATCCAAATCCAAAAGCAAATAAAAATTCTAAGAATTATGAATGTGTAGTGTGAAAACCTAGAGGAGGAGTTAAATCAGATCTAAAAACTAAAAACTATCTTAATGAGAATCTCCTTGAGTCTCTGCATGTTCCCCGGCTTTAGTTTGTGTTTCTGGATAGCTTTGTTTCAATGACTCCTCCTTTATTCGAGCTTGTTCTCGGACTTCTAGTAGAAGGTCGAGTTCTTCCTTTTGAGCTCAGACGTTTCCTACTTTATCGTAGATTCTAAACCTTGGAGATTCTTCATTGACTTCTATAGGGATCATGGCTTCTATGTCATAAGTAAGTCGGAAAGAAGATTTCCTAGTTTTTGAGTGGGAGGTTATTCGATAAGGCCACAAGACTTGAGGGAGCTCTTCGGCTCATGCTCCCGTTGCGTCTTGTAGTCGACGCTTTAGCCCAGCCAATATGACTTATTTATAGCTTCTGCTTGTCCATTAGTTTGAGAGTATTCTATCTACGTGAACTGGTGCTTAATTTTGAGGCTTACCACCAAACTTCTGAATGCTGAGCCGGTAAATTGAGTTTCATTGTCTGTGGTGGTGAAAGGTGGAACTCCAAACCGGGTGACAATGTTCTTGTAGAGAAATTTTTTACTTCTTTGAGTTGTAATGGTTGCCAGAGATTCTGTCTCGATCCATTTAGTAAAATAATCAATCCCTTCTATGAGGTATTTCACCTGCCTAGGAGCTTATGGGAATGGACCGAAGAAGTCTACGGCCTATTTTGCAAATGGCCAAGGTGAGATGATGCTAATGAGCTCTTCTAAAGGTGCCACATGGAAGTTAGCATACTTTTGGCAAGCTAGACATTTTTTGATGAAGTCGATTGCTTCCTCTTGTAAGGTCGGCCAAAAGAAGCCAGTTCAAATCACTTTCTTAGCTAGTGACCGTGCTCCTAGGTGGTTGATGAGCGGATAATTTATACGCTTTTTGACATTATTTTCATATAGTTTTTAGTATGATTTAGTTAGTTTTTAGTATATTTTTATTAGTTTTTAAGCAAAATTTACATTTCTAGACTTTACTACGAGTTTGAGTGTTTTTCTGTGATTTCAGGTATTTTTTGGCTGAAATTGAGGGACCTGAGCAAAAATATGATTCAGAGGCTGAAAAAGGACTGCAGATGCTGTTGGATTCTGACCTCTCCGCACTCGAAGTGGATTTTCTGGAGTTACAGAACTCCAAATGGCGCGCTCTCAATTGTGTTGGAAAGTAGACATCTTGAGCTTTCTAGCAATATATAATAGTCCATACTTTGCTCGAGTTTTGACGACGCAAACTAGCGTTCAAACGCCCCTTCTCTGTCCTACTCTGAAGTTAAAACGTCAGAAACACGTTACAAACCAGAGTTAAACGCCCAAACTGGCATAAAAGGTGGCGTTTCACTCCAAGGAAGACCTCTACATGTGAAAGTTTCAATGCTCAGCCCAAGCACACACCAAGTGGGCCCGGAATTGGATTTCTGCATCATTTACTTAATTATGTAACCGTAGTAACTAGTTTAGTATAAATAGAACTTTTTACTATTGTAATATGGGTATTTTTCCCTATTTTCGAATTCATATGTCATTTGGGGAGGCTGGTCATTCGGCCATGCCTGGACCTTGTTCTTATGTACTTTCAACAGTGAAGTTTCTACACACCATAGATTAAGGGTGTGGAGCTCTGCTGTTCCTCGAGTATTAATGCAATACTACTGTTTTCTATTCAATTCATGCTTATTCTCATTCTAAGATATTCATTAGCGCTTCAACCTAATGAATATGATGATCTGTGACACTCATCACCATTCTCACTTATGAACGCATGCTTGACAAACCCTTCCGTTCTACCTGCAAAAGCTAGAGTGTGTATCTCTTGGATGCCTGGTCCATGCGTTTGATTACTTCTCCTGACAACAGAGCCTTCAATTCCTTGCAATCGGAGTCTTCGTGGAATAAGCTAGAATCCATTGGCAGCATTCTTGAGATCCAGAAAGTCTAAACCTTGTCTGTGGTATTCCGAGTAGGATCTGGGATGGGATGACTGTGACGAGCTTCAAACTCGCGACTGTAGGGCGTGGTGACAGACGCAAAAGGATAGTAAATCCTATTCCTACATGATCGAGAACCAACAGCTGATTAGCCATGCGGGAAACCGTAGAGGACCTTTTTCACTGAGAGGATGGGAAGTAGCCATTAACAACGGTGACGCCCTACATACAGCTTTCCATAGAAAGGAGTATGAAGGATTGGATGAAGGCAGTAGGAAAGCAGAGATTCAAAAGGAATGAGGCATCTCCATACACTTATCTGAAATTCCTACCAATGAATTACATAAGTATCTCTATCTTTATTTTATGTTTATTTATATTTTAATTATTAAAACTCTATAACCATTTAAATCCGCCTGACTGAGATTTACAAGGTGACCATAGCTTGCTTCAAGCCGATAATCTTCGTGGGATCGACCCTTACTCACGTAAGATTTATTACTTGAACGACCCAGTGCACTTGCTAGTTAGTTGTGTGAAGTTGTGAAAAAGAGTTGAGATTACAATTGTGCGTACCAAGTTGTTGGCGCCATTGTGTATCACAATTTCGTGCACCAAGTTTTTGGCACCGTTGCCGGAGATTGTTTGAGTTTGGACAACTGACGGTTCATCTTGTTGCTCAGATTAGGTAATTTTTTCTTGTTTAATTTTCTTTTCAAAAAGTTTTCAAAAAAAAAAACTAAAAATTTCATAAAATCATAAAAACTCAAAAATATTTCATGATTCATGTTTGAATCTAGGGCCAAATTTTAAGTTTGGTGTCAATTGCATTATTTTAATTGTCTTGCAATTTTCGAAACACATGCATTGTGTTCTTGATGATCTTCAAGTCGTTCTTGATGAATTGCCTTGTTTGATCTTCATGATTTATTGATTTGCACTGCATGATTTTCTATATATGCATTCTTGTATTCATATGGCCCAAACATGAGAAAGTTCTAAGTTTGGTATCCTCCATGTTTTCTTTCATTAAGAAAACTGAGTTCTTGATGTTCATCTTGATCTTCAAGATTATTCTTGGTGTTCATCTTGACGTTCATAATGTTCTTGCATATATCTTGTGTTTTGATCCAAGAATTATATATTTCGACTCATTTTGTTGTTTTTCAAAATTGAAAACATATCTTCTTGAATAAAAGATTTAGCAAAATGAAGACCCAAGAACATAAAGCAGAGGAATTACAGAGAAAAAGCTAGGCGTTTAAAACGCCTAGTGAAGAAGGAAAACTGGCGTTTAAATGCCAGCCAGCATTTAAACACCCAAACCATGCAGCAATTGGGCGTTAAACGCCCAAAACATGCAGCTCCTGGGTGTTTAACGCCAGGATGACACAAGGAGAGGAATTTTGTTTTCAAATCAAATCTTTTTCAAATCTTCATATTTTTTTCAAAATCAAATCTTTTTCAAATCAAATATTTTCAATCATATCTTTTTCAAAATCATATCTTTTCAAACATATCTTTTTCAAAAATCAACTCTCTTCCTCATATTTTCAAAAATCTTGATTCAAAAATTTCAAGTTTGTTACTTTCTTGTTAAGAGAGATTCAATATTGGAAATTTAGAATCATATCTTTTAGTTTCTTGTTAATCAAGTCATTAACTTTTTAAAAGTCAAATCTTGTTAATTTTATCTTTTCAACCATATCTGTTTAAATCATATCTTTTTCAAATCACATTTTTTTAAATTCTAATTTCAAAATCTTTTTATAACTTCTTATCTTTTTCAACTTTATTTCTAATCTTTTTCAAAACCACAACCAATTTTTCAAAAATTTATTTTAAATTTTATTCTTTTTTTATTTTCAAAAATTCTCCCCCCTCTCTATCTTTTTCTATTTAAACACTAACATCCCTCCTCCATTATCAATTCGAACTCCATCTCTCTTTGTGTGTTCGAATTCTTCCTTACCTACCTTATCCTTCCATTCTTGTTTTCCTCTGACACCTCAAGGAATCTCTATACTGTGACATAGAGGATTTCATATTTTCTTTGTTTTCTTCTCTTTCATATGAGTAGGAACAAAGATAAAAGCATACTTGTTGAAGCTGATCATGAACCTGAAAAGACTCTGAAGAGGAAGCTAAGAGCAGCTAAAACACAAAACTCTGAAGAGGACCTCGCTGAAATTTTTGAAAAGGAAGCAGCAAAAGAAACAATTATGGCCAAACCAAACAACAATGCAAGGAAGATGCTTGGTAATTTTACTACACCAACTTCCAACTTCTATGGAAGAAGCATCTCAATCCCTGCCATAGGAGCAAACAATTTTGAGCTAAAGCCTCAATTAGTTTCTCTACTGCAACAAAACTGCAAGTTTCATGGACTTCCATCAAAAGACCCTTATTAGTTTTTAACTGAGTTCTTGTAGATCTGTGATACTATTAAGACCAATGGAGTTGATCCTGAGGTCTACAAGCTTATATTTTTCCCTTTTGCTGTAAGGGACAGAGCTAGAACATGGTTAGACTCACAACCTAGAGATAGCCTGGACTCTTGGGATAAGCTGGTCACAGCTTTTTTAGCCAAGTTCTTTCCTCCTCAAAAGCTGAGCAAGCTTAGATTGGATGTTTAGACCTTCAGACAAAAAGATAGTGAGTCCCTCTGTGAAGCTTGGGAAAGATACAAGCAACTGACCAAAAAGTGTCCTTCTGACATGCTTTCAGAATGGACCACATTAGATATATTCTATGATGGTCTGTTAGAATTTTTCAAGATGTCACTGAACCACTCTGCAGGTGGATCCATTCACCTAAAGAAAATGCATGCAGAAGCTCAAGAACTTATTGAAATGGTTGCAAACAACCAGTTCATGTATACCTCTGAGAGGAATCTTGTGAGTAATGGGATGCCTCAAAAGAGAGGAGTTCTTGAAATTGATGCTCTGAATGCCATACTGGATTAGAACAAAATATTGACCCAACAAGTCAATATGATCTCTCAGAGTCTGAATGGATTGCAAAATGCATCCAACAATGCTAAAGAAGCATCTTCTGAAGAAGAAGCTTATGATCCTGAGAGCCCTGCAATGGTAGAGGTGAATTACATGGGTGAAACCTTTGGCAACACCTATAATCCTTTATGAAAAAATCATCCAAATTTTTCATGGAAGGATCAACAGACGCAAGGCTTCAATAATAACAATAGTGGAAGAAACAGGTTTAGCAATAGCAAACCTTTCCCATCATCATCTCAGCAATAGATAGAGCATTCTGAGCAGAATCCTTCTAGCTTAGCAAACATAGTCTCTAATCTATCTAAGGCCACTCTTAGTTTCATGACTGAAATAAGATCCTCCATTAGAAATTTAGAGGCACAAGTGGGCCAGCTGAGTAAAGGGGTTATGGAAACTCCTCCTAGCACTCTCCCAAGCAATACAGAAGAGAATCCCAAAGGAGAGTGCAAGGCCATTGATATAATCAACATGGACAAAACCTTAGAGGAGGAGAAGGACGTGAATCCCAATGAGAAAAACCTCTGGGAACGTCTAGTGGCCAGTAAGGAATACCCTAATAAGGAACCAAAGGAATATGAGGCTCATACAGAGACCATAGAGATTCCCTTGGACCTCCTTTTACCATTCATGAGCTCTGATAACTATTCATCTTCTGAAGAGGATGAAGACATTGTTGAAGGGCAAGTTGCCCAATATTTAGGAGCAATCATGAAGCTGAATGCCAAACTATTTGGTAATGAGACTTAGGAGGAAGAGCCTCCCTTGCTCACCAATGAACTGAATACATTAGTTCAGCAAATTTTACCTCAAAAGAAATAGGATCCTGGTAAATTCTTAATACCCTGTACCATAGGCACTGTGACCTTTGAAAAAGCTCTGTGTGACCTGGGGTCAGGGATAAACATGATGCCACTCTCTATAATAGAGAAACTGGGAATCTATGAGGTACAGGCTGCCAAATTCTCATTAGAGATGGCAGATAAATCTATGAAAAAGCCTTATGGACTAGTAGAGGACGTGCTAGTAAAGGTTGAAGACCTTTACTTCTCTGCTGATTTCATAATCCTAGACACTAGGAGGGATGAGGATGAATCCATCATCCTTGGAAGACCCTTCCTAGCCACAACAAATGTTTAGTGTTGGGAGGCCACAACTAAACTCTAAGTTTGGTGTTGAGAGATCTCAACCATACTCTGATCATCTGTGAGACTCCATGAGAGCTCACTATCAAGCTATTGACATTAAAGAAGCGCTTATTGGGAGGCAACCCAATTTTATTTTAATCTATATTATTTTGTTTTCTTTTAGGTTGATGATCATGTGAAGTCACAAAGACAATTACAAAAAATAAAGAAAAAAAAATCAAAAATAGCATTGAAAACAGCACACCCTGGAGGAAGGACTTACTGGCGTTTAAACGCCAGTAAGGGTAGCAAAATGGGCGTTTAAACGCCCAATCTGGCACCTTTCTGGGCGTTTAAATGCCAGAATAGGGCACGAAACTGGCATTTAAACGCCAGAACAAGGCAACAAACTGGCGTTTAGACACCAGAATAGGAAGGAAAACTGGCATTTAAATGCTAGTACAAGGTAGCAGACTGGCGTTTAAACGTCAGAATTGCACTCTAAGGCGTTTTGAACGCCCAATTGGAGTAGGGATGAGAATTTCTTGACCCCTCAGGATCTGTGGACCCAGCAGGATCCCCACCAACCTCAACTCACTCTCTCTCCTCTTCACACCTTTCTATAACACTCTTCCCCAAATACCCTTCACCAATCACCTCCATATCTCTTCCCCAAATATCCTTCACCAATCACTTCCTTAACTCTTCCCCAAAAACCCCCACCCACCTTCAAAATTCAAAACCATTTCCCTCATAAACCCACCCAAACCTTTCGGCCACTCTCCTTCCCTTTTCCTATGAATACCCCTCTCCACTCCTTCATTTTCACACATCATACACGCCTTCCCCTCCGCTTGGCCAAAACACATACACCTTTCATCTCCTCCATTTTATTCTTCTTCTACATCTTTCTTTCATCTTTTGCTCGAGGATGAGCAAATATTTTAAGTTTGGTGTGGTAAAAGCATTGCTTTTTGTTTTTCCATAACCATTTATGGCACCTAAGGCCAGAGAAACCTCTAGAAAGGGAAAAGGGAAGGCAACTGCCTCCACCTTTGAGTCATGGAAGATGGAGATATTCATCTCAAAGGTCTATCAAGACCACTTCTATGAAGTTGTGGCCAAGAAGAAGGTGATTCCTGAGGTCCCTTTCAGGCTCAAAAAGGGCGAATATCCGGAGATCCGACAAGAGATCTGAAGAAAGGTTTGGGAAGTTCTTGCCAACCCCATTCAACAAGTCAGAATCTTAATGGTTCAAGAGTTTTATGCAAACGCATGGATCACAAGGAACCATGATCAAGGTATGAACCCAAACCCAAAGAATTGGCTTACAATGGTTCGGGAGAAATACTTAGATTTCAGTCCGGAAAATGTGAGGCTAGCGTTCAACTTGCCAAGGATGGAAGAAAATGCACGCCCCTACACCAAAAGGGTCAACTTTGATCAAAGGTTGGACCAAGTCCTCATGGACATATGTGTAGAAGGATCTCAATAAAAAAGAGACTCAAGAGACAACCCGGTTCAATTGAGAAGACCAGATCTTAAACCTGTGGCTAGAGGATGGCTGGAGTTCATCCAACGCTCTATCATTCCCACTAGCAACTGATCTAAGGTAACCGTGGATCGGGCCATCATGATCCATAGTATCATGATTGGATTGGAAGTAGAAGTTCATGAAATCATACCTCTAGAACTCTACAAGGTGGCTGACAAGCCCTCACCTTTGGCAAGATTAGCCTTTTCTCATCTCATATGTCACCTTTGCTATTTAGCTGGGATTTTCATAGAGGGAGACATCCTCATTGAAGAGGTCAAGCCCATCACTAAGAAGAGGATGGAGCAAATTAGAGAGCCCATTCATGGCACTCAACAAGAGCATGAGGAATTCCCTCATCAAGAAATCCCTGAGATGCCTCAAGGGATGCAATTTTCTCCACACAATTATTGGGAGCAACTCAACACTTCTTTGGAAAGCTTGAGTTACAACATGGACCAATTAAGGGTGGAACACCAAGAGCACTCCATCATTCTCCATGAGATTAGAGAATATCAAAGAGCTATGAGGGAGGAGCAAGAAAGGCAAGGAAAAGACATAGAGTAGCTCAAGAGCACCATTGGTTCTTCAAGAGGAAGAAGACGCCACCCTCACTAAGGTGGACTCATTCCTTAATCTCCCTGTCTATTTATTTTTCTTTTTTTCGGCTTTATGCTGTGTTCTATCTATGCTTGTGTCTTCACTACATGATCATTAGTGTCTAGTGTCTATGTCTTAAAGCTATGAATAATTCCAAGAATCCTTCACCTCTCTTAATTGAAAAATATGCTTAATTACAAAAGAACAAGAAGTACTTGGATTTCAAATTTTATCTTGAAATTAATTTAATTATTTTGATGTGGTGGCAATACTTTTTGTTTTTTGAATGAATGCTTGAATAGTGCATATTTTTTATCTTGTTGTTTATGAATGTTAAAATTGTTGGCTCTTGAAAGAATGATGAACAAAGAGAAATGTTATTGATAATCTGAAAAATCATGAAATTAATTCTTGAAACAAGAAAAAGCAGTGAAGAAGAAGAAAAAAAAAAGAAAGAAGAAAAAATTGGCCAAAAAAAAAGAAAAGAATAAAGAAAAAGAAAAAAAGCAAGCAGAAAAAGCCAATAGCCCTTAAAACCAAAAGGCAAGGGTATAGAAGATCCAAGGCTTTAGGCATTAATGGATAGGAGGGCCAAAAGAAATAAAATCCAGGCCTAAGCGGCTAAATCAAGCTGTCCCTAACCATGTGCTTGTGGCATGAAGGTCCAAGTGAGAAGCTTGAGACTGAGTGGTTAAAGTCGTGATCTAAAGCAAAAAGAGTGTGCTTAAGAACTCTGGACACCTCTAATTGGAGACTTTAGCAAAGCTAAGTCACAATCTGAAAAGGTTCACCCAGTTATGTGTCTGTGGCATTTATGTATCCGGCGGTAATACTAGAAAACAAAGTGCTTAGGGCCACGGCCAAGACTTATAAAGTAGCTGTGTTCAAGAATCAACATACTTAACTAGGAGAATCAATAACACTATTTAAAATTCTAAGTTCCTATAGATGCCAATCATTTTTAACTTCAAAGGAAAAAGTGAGATGCCAAAACTGTTCAGAGGCAAAAAGCTGGAAGGCCCGCTCATCTAATTAGAACTAAGTTTCATTGATACTGTGGGATTCATTGTATATTCTCTTCTTTTTATCCTATTTTTTTTCAGTTGCTTGGGGACAAGCAACAATTTAAGTTTGGTGTTGTGATGAGCGGATAATTTATACGATTTTTGTCATTGTTTTCATATAGTTTTTAGTATGATTTAGTTAGTTTTTAGTATATTTTTATTAGTTTTTAAGAAAAATTCACATTTCTAGACTTTACTATGAGTTTGTGTATTTTTCTGTGATTTCAGGTATTTTCTGGCTTAAATTGAGGGACTTGAGCAAAAATCTATTTCAGAGGCTGAAAAAGAACTGCAGATGCTGTTGGATTCTAACCTCCCTGCACTCGAAGTAGATTTTTAGGAGTTATAGAACTCCAAATGTCACGCTCTCAATTGCGTTGGAAATTAGACATTCAGAGCTTTCCAGCAATATATAATAGTCCATACTTTGCTCGAGCTTTGACGACGCAAACTGGCGTTCAAATGCCCCTTCTCTGCCCTACTCTGAAGTTAAAACGCCAGAAACACGTTACAAACCAGAGTTAAACGCCCAAAATAGCATAAAAGCTGGCGTTTAACTCCAAGGAAGACCTCTACACGTGAAATCTTCAATGTTCAGCCCAAGCACACACCAAGTGGGCCCGGAAGTGGATTTCTGTATCATTTACTTAATTTTGTAACCCTAGTAACTAGTTTAGTATAAATAGAACTTTTTACTATTGTACTAGGGGTCTTTTTCCCTATTTTCGAATTCATATGCCATTTGGGGAGGCTGGCCATTCGACCATGCCTAGACCTTGTTCTTATGTACTTTCAACGGTGGAGTTTCTACACACCATAGATTAAGGGTGTGGAGCTCTGCTATTCCTCGAGTATTCATGCAATTACTACTGTTTTCTATTCAATTCATGCTTATTCTCATTCTAAGATATTCATTCGCACTTCAACCTGATGAATGTGATGATCCGTGACACTCATCACCATTCTCACTTATGAACGCGTGCTTGACAAACACTTTCGTTCTACCTGCGAAAGCTAGAGTGTGTATCTCTTGGATGCCTGGTCCATGCGTTTGATTGCCTCTCCTGACAACAGAGCCTTCAATTCCTTGTGATCAGAGTCTTCGTGGTATAAGCTAGAATCCATTGGCAGCATTCTTGAGATCCAAAAAGTCTAAACCTTGTCTGTGGTATTCCGAGTAGGATCTGGGATGGGATGACTGTGACGAGCTTCAAACTTGCGACTGTAGGGCGTGGTGACAGACGCAAAAGGATAGTAAATCCTATTCCTACATGATCGAGAACCGACAGCTGATTAGCCATGCGGGAAACCGTAGAGGACCTTTTCAATGAGAGGATGGGAAGTAGCCATTAACAACGGTGACACCCTACATACAGCTTGCCATAGAAAGGAGTATGAAGGATTGGATGAAGGCAGTAGGAAAGCAGAGATTCAAAAGGAATGAGGCATCTCCATACACTTATCTGAAATTCCCACCAATGAATTACATAAGTATCTCTATCTTTATTTTATGTTTATTTATATTTTAATTATTAAAACTCTATAACCATTTGAATCCGCCTGACTGAGATTTACAAGATGACCATAGCTTGCTTCAAGCCAACAATCTCTGTGGGATTGACCCTTACTCACGTAAGGTTTATTACTTGAACGACCCAGTGCACTTGCTGGTTAGTTGCGTGAAGTTGTGAAAAAGAGTTGAGATTACAATTGTGCGTACCAAGTTATTGGCGCCATTGTGTATCACAATTTCGTGCACCAGTGGTTTCCGCATATGCTGTTGTGGACTTCCTCTAAGACTTCATTAGTCTTAGAGGTCAGGATGTATTTACTTTAGTAAAGGCATATATACTCCACTTCTGTATAGAACACTGTGAACCAAGGTAGTTTTGTGCTTCCCTATGTCCCTCCTTGCTTCCCTTTCTTCTTTAGGGATGATATTGAATTTGAGATATTCGATAATAGGGGTCATCCAACCTAAGTTTAGATTGAAGATAGCCAATGTGTTCAACTTATCGACTTCCTTAGCCACTGAAGGTGTGTAGAGAGTTTCTGGATCAAGCTCCTGTTGTTGCCCCCTGGCTTGGTGTTAGCCAATTTGGAGAGAGCATTAGCTTGTATATCGGACTTCCGAGCTATGTGACAGACCTCTACATCTAGAAATTGAGCTAATTGTTCTAGTATTTCTTCTAAGTATTTTTTCATGTTGGGATCTTTAGTTTGGTAAGTCCTATTCACTTGAGAAGTTATTACTTGAGAGTTACTGAACACTATCAATTTTACCGCCCTAGCTTCTTTGGCCAACCTTAATCTAGCAAGTATGACTTCGTACTCTGCTTGATTATTGGAGGTTGGAAACTCAAATTTCAATAAAAGTTCTATCCGAGTTCCTTCATTCTTCAAAATGATTTCTGCTCCACTTCTAGCTTTGTTGGATGATCCATCTACGTATAAATTCTAGGCCATAGTATTTCCTTGAGTTCAAATTTATTCGGCCACAAAGTCGGCTAGGTATTGGGATTTGACTACTATTCGAGTTTCATACTTTAAGTCAAACTCGGACAGCTCTATTGCCTATTATAGCATCCAACCTACAATATCCGTCTTCTAGAGGATGTGTTTAATGGGTTGATTAGTTCGGACATTTATGGTATAAGTTTGGAAGTAAGGTTGGAGCCTTCAAGAGGTGAGCACTAGGCATATACGAACTTCTCTATCTTTTAGTCGTTTAGTTCTACCCCCTATAGAGCCTTGCTAACAAAATAAATCAACTGTTGTCTGTTTTCATCTTCTTAGACTAGTGCCGAGGCTATTGCCCGACATCCCACTGCAAGGTATAATATGAGTGCTTCTCCTTCCCGTGGCTGGGTAAGAATGGATGGTTATCCCAAGAACCTGGCTTCAATGCCCCTTTGAGTGAGCATGAAGCCTAAGAAGTACCTGGCTTCCACTGTGAAAGTATACTTTGAGGGATTAAGTCGGACAAGAGGTTGGTATCTTCTTTTGTTTTGATGAGTATGTCGTCAATGTAGACTTCCATCAATTTACCGAGGTGGGATACAAACACCTTATTCATTAGTCACTGATAGGTAGCTCTAGCATTTTTTAATCTAAAAGGCATCACTACATAACAATAGTTAGCCTTTGGAGTGATGAAAGAGGTCTTCTCTTGAGTTGGCATGTACATCAGAATTTGGTTGTATCTCGAATATGCATTCATAAAAGACAAATATCGATACCCTGAAGCCGAATCTACCAAGGTATCAAAGCTGAAAAGTGGATATGGATCTTTAGGACAAGCTTTATTAAGGTTAATATAATCGGCACACATTCTTTACTTTTCGTTTTGGTTTTTTTTATGAGGACCACATTAGCTAGCCACAAAGGGTATTTTACCTCCCTTATGAACCCGGCTTCTAATAAATCTTAGACTTGCTCTTCAGCAACTTGTGCTCTTTTAGGATCGAGCTTTTGCTGCTTTTGTTGGACAAGTTGTGAACCCAGGTAGACAGCGAGCTTGTGACTCACAAGGTCAAGCTATATTTCGGGCATGTCAAAAGCTTTTCAAGCAAAGAGATCGGAGTTTTTTTTATAAGAGCTTAACAAGATTTGCTTTCAATTCTTTATCCAAGTAAGCTTCTATGCTTGTCATTTTTTTTCCTGATCTCCAATTTGAACCTCTTTGGTCTTTCTATCAGGTTGTGGCCTTAGTTCTTCTCGTGCTCGGACACCACCAAGCTCAATGGTGTTGACTTCTTTTCCCTTAATGCCTCCACGTAGATTCAAACTTTCATTATAACATTTTTGTGCCAATCTATAATTTCCTTTTATGGTAGAATTCCCTCTGAAGTCGAAAATTTCATGCAGAAATGAGGAATGAAAATGCCGCTAGTCGGTTCTCCGACCTATCAGTGCATTATAGGCTAAAGCTACATCAACCACAATGTAGTCTATATTTAAAGTTCTGGATTTCAAATCTTTACCAAAAGTGGTATGTAACGGGATGAAACCAAGAGGTCGGATGGGCATGTCCCCTAACCCGAAAAGGGTGTCGGGATATGCTCTCAACTCTTTCTCTTCTAACTTGAGCTTGTCGAAGATAGGTTTGAATAATATGTTGGCCGAGCTTCCTTGATCTACCAGAGTTCTGTGGAGGTTTGCATTGGTGAGTATCATTGTAATCACAATAGGATCATCATGGCCGGGGGGTTACTCCTTGAGCATCTTCTTTGGTGAATGAGATTATGGGTAAGTTCGGAACTTCGAATTCATCTCTGACTTGATATACTTCTTTGAAATGTCTTTTTTGAGAAGACTTAGTTACCCCACCTCCTGCAAATCCTACAGCTATCATGTGGATGTTTCTATCAAGGATTTGTGGTAGTTGGCCTCATTGATCCCGTCTTCATCGCCTCTCTTCCTTTTTCTCAGATTGTCTTACCTTTCTTTAAGGTATCGTTCTAACCGACCTTCTGTTATAGCAATTGTTGGTGAAATGCCCATATAGCTTGTGATACTCACAGTATAGGACGAGGAGGTGGAAGTTTTTCGGTGTGGCAGATTTTCCTAGAGACGTCGACAAGAGAGCCTCATAAATAGGGCCTTAGGACATTATGGATTCTATGTGAGCCTTGATAAAGGGGATTATACAATCGTGCTTGAAAATCTTTCTCACACTTGAATAGATTTGGGTTTGGGTTGGATATTGTGACATTAATCTTCCCAATACTTGGATTTAGGAAAGTGTGTGGTATAATTAGGGACCATTCTTTATCTCTTCTCATGAGCAATTAGATCAAGGAATTGACAATTGTTCAAGGTTAGAGAGATTGAATTACCAAGGGATTGGGATTCAATCACTCATGATTGCCAAGAGATCAATGATTGCATGATTGAAGAGGAGATGAAAACTATTGATCCTAAGAATGTAATATCTCTTGATCCCAATGTTAATTTCATTCTTAATTCTTGTTATTTACTTCTTGTCTTTAATTCTTGTCATTTACTTATGCACATTTATGGCTTTATTTACTTTTGCACATTTATGCCTTCCAATTGTTTGTAGAAATGCTTCACTTGGTTTTACTTTCTAGTCATCTACATTCTTGCAATTTAATTTTCATCACTTTACATTCTTGTCATTTACTTTCTTGTTCTTTATTGCTTTCATTTAATTTCAAGTCATTTACATTTCTTGTTGCTTATCATCACAATTATGATCATCTAACTAGAATAATTAATCAACTATTGCTTGTTTAATCCTTTAATCCTTGTGGTATCGACCTCACTCTTAGTGAGTTTTATTACGTGATATGACCCGGTACACTTGCCGGTAGTTATTGCGGAAGATTAAATTTTTCCGTATCAGATCGCATCAGACGCATCGGCTAAGTACATCCAACTTTTGAAGTTACTGAGGTGGTGTCTCGGGTCGGTCGTCCCATCATAGAGGTCCATATTGGGGCTTTTAAAATTCTTAGGAACTCTAGCCCACATAATCTCTTCTATGAATGGATATCCTCCTCCATAGGGTAGTCTTCCCAATCTGCACGATTGCTCCGATTTCTTTGGTCGGCATCTAGTTTCGAAAGCTTTTCTTCTAATTCTCTATGTTGTCGCATCTCCCTTTGTAATTCTCTTTCAGCTTCTCTTTGTCCCTTTATCTCCTGCTCGAGTTGCTCTAATCGTGTGTGATGCCCGTATACGAGTCCCATGATTTCTATTGGGCATAGAGGTTCCTCATTCTCTAGTGGATGCATTTCTAAGTTGATTCTCCTAGGTTGAGGATCTCCGGATGTTCCCTCTCCATTAGAGCCAACTGCTCTATTTGGTTGTGGAGGTATCATAAGCGCATGGTCGTCATTATGATGCTCTGGTTCAGATTTGGGTGCTATGTCCGTCTTCAAGATGATCGTCTACCATGATAAGGTGCAGACTTCTAGGTCCCCAACAATGATACCAATATTTCAAGGATTACCTGAAACTGGTTGCTTTTGGGATTGAATGTGAGATCCAAACACCTTTAAGGTGTCTATCCGATGTATTCTCCAATGAGGATGAATCCGTTCGAGTTGTTTATGAAGAGGTGCGGGGTGGTATCTATAAGAGATTCCGATACTTAAGTTAGCAAGGGTTTAAACAGGTTTTCTTATATTGTGTTTTGAATATACCTGAGGGTGTTAGTGTATTTATAGTAGAATTGATAACAACCTGAGTTCCATCTTTGTTGGTAGATTACCGTTTCCTTTTTCTAGAGAAGACATTGAGATCTCCCTTCTAGATAAATAAGAAATATCTTAAAAGTCAATTACTTATTTGGATAAGTAGAGCCGGTCTTTTTATCACTATGTCTAACCTCATTAAGGTCGGATAGATGTGGATTATGTTAGATCTCTTAATTAGGTTTTATTCATTTTGGGCTTGGCTAGCATTTCTGGGCCAGGTATAAAATTTTTGTTCGTTTATGGTAGATTTGTCAATAAAAAATTATATTGGTTTTATGCTACTATAATACTTAAAAAATACAAAGGTAGATCGGTTCTCTCAAACTTCTCTCTAGAATGTATAGTTGCCTCATAAAATTTCGATGTGAAATGTCCAATAATTTAAATAATTGATATATCAAATGTGTCCGAAATCAACTAGCCCTCCTTTTACTCATTGGACGAACCCTTTTTTCTTTCTATCTTTTTTGACTAAGCTTTGAGTATCCAAAGCAGAAAGATAGCAACCATTGGATGAACTATTGCATGCTGCTTTATTGTTTTCCATCCAAAATTGTTTTCATC
>NC_029774.3:16998768-16999349 GCF_000817695.3 Arachis duranensis | reverse complement strand
AGATTCGTTTGCGTAGAGTGCAATTGTATGTCATAATAGGCTCAAAATTTAATCCATGATTGCCAAAAGAAATAAAGAAAGAGGAAAAAAATTAAGCAAGCTCCGGACCAGATGGAAGTGCTTCATAACCATCATGGTTCTTTGTTGTTGTGTCTCTTTCAACTGGAATGCACTTGAGAATAGCAGATATGGGCATGCTGACTGCTCCAATTAATACACTGAGCAACCAGTGCTGCCAGTTCAGAGGTACCGTGCTCGCAAAGGTTCCCAGGAACTCGACTATGATTGCTTGAAATGCCACTGTCGAGAAAATGACAGCAAAGAATATCTTGCTGTCGAACATGCCTCTGAATATGTTTATCTTTTCAATTTCTCTGCTGTTTATCTCATTGAATACCTTGCAAAAGAAAGAGATAATGGCAAAATGAACTAACATGTTATATTCAATTCTTAAATATATCCAGTATTTCAGGCTAAATGGTGAAGTTATGAAACATGCTAAGGGTATGTATGATTGGAAGATAAAAGCAAGGTAAATTTTATACATTAAAGTCATTTAAATACAAATTAATCACACTTTT
>NC_029774.3:16985888-16998659 GCF_000817695.3 Arachis duranensis | reverse complement strand
TTATGAACCGAAATTTGAGTAATCTATTGTTAATAATGTCATAGTTTTCCAAAGTGGTTAGTTATCTGTAAACCCAAAAGAAGGGTGTTCATTGATACATAATTTAAGATTGAAATGAAAGTTTAAGCATTGGAATTTGGGACAACAAAACCCAAAGGTGATAGAGTATAAAAGAACTTGGAGTATTCAAAAGTCAATTTTCTTTTTGAAAACTTATCAGCTATAATTTGGATCAAGACTTCACCACATCTACCTTGCAATCTAAATATTCAGTGATACAAGTATATTTGGTTGGGATTAAAAAAGTTTTCATTAAAACTCCATCAAAACTTTCATTCAAACTCATCCATAAAACTTTTGACCACTTTTTTACCCCAATCCAATCATTTACTTCCCTCTAACAAAAAACCCCTCTAGTATCTTACAGTGATTCTTTATTAAGAAAAAACCCACCAAAAAAAAAAATTATATTGCACATGTTCTTTATAAATCTAGTAAAATCCTTCACTCCTCACCTAATTTTACTTTTCACCAAAGAAATTCCTATCTGATATATACCTGGCAAAATACAAAGGAGTTGAAGATCAAAGTGTTGAGCACTTGAGTTGCATCTGAACCAGTAAGTCCCAGTAGCCTCTTCCCATCAAAAGTGAGAAGTGCAAGGACAATCAATTGATACAAACTCTGACCAAAGATATTCCTCCACATTGGTTTGGTGATAAAACTTGCTTTTCTTCCAACTGGGGGTCTTTCCATTAGTCCATCATTGGGAGGCTCAGTAGCCAGAGCCAGTGCACCCAATGTGTCCATAATCAAATTTACCCAAAGCAACTGAACAGCTGTGAGTGGCGCAGATCCTGAAAATAAAGAGCAAATAATAATAATAATAATAAATAAAAACTTCCGTAAGTCCAACAAACCAGTGATGCATGCAGAAACAAAGTTGATAACCAGAGCAACAATATTTACAGTTAGCTGAAACTGCACAAATTTTTGTATGTTTATGTATATGGCACGTCCCCATTTGGCCACGTTAACGATAGTAGTGAAGTTATCATCCATTATAATCACATCAGCATTTTCTTTGGCAACCTGCATGAGGTATGATTTGAAACAGACAGAATGAAATAGCATTAAAATTTGGTAACATATAACTAACAATAATATAAAATGACAGAAAATTCAAGTCAAGGATAATTCAATATTTGTGAGTGAGGAACAAACCTCAGTTCCAGCGATCCCCATGGCAAGTCCAATGTCTGCCTCATGCAGTGCAGGAGCATCATTGGTTCCATCACCAGTTACAGCTACAACCTCACCAAACATATTCCTCAAATTGGATACTAAAGTGTGCTTGTCAAGCGGTAGGGAACGTGCCATTACCTGAAGGAAACCATGTTAAGAACATAAGAGAGACAAGCAACTCAAATAAGAATCGAAAGTTGCAGTATCTTTGAACAAGAGCACAACCTGAATATTTGGTATGATATCTCTCATTTGCTCCGGCGACAAGTTTCGAAACTCTGGTCCTTCTACAGCTACACCACCCTCGGTGAGTATAGCACATTCTTTAGCTATGGCTCTAGCTGTATTGATGTTATCACCGGTCACCATACGGACGGTTATTCCAGCTGCTAAACAAGTTTGAACAGCTTCCCTGACCCCGGGCCGCACAGGATCCTTGATTCCTACAATTGCTATCAGAGTATAGCCATGATCAGGGATACTGCTTTCCCCTTCTGTTGCGTCTATATCTTTAACAGCCAAACAAAGAGTTCTCAGAGCTTCAGAGGCAAAATTATTTATGACATCATTAACTTTTTTCGCCTGTTCTTCAGGAAGATCAGCAGCATTTCCATTAGAATCAATAATTTTGTCACACATTCTTAGTATTATTTCTGATGCTCCTTTGCAGAAAGCTCTGACTCCTCCATTAGGAAGACTCACAAGCACAGACATCTTCTTCCGAACTGAATTGAAAGGCTCAACCTTAATTATCTTATAGGTACTGCGCTGTGCATCAAAATCACCACCTGTGAGCAAACCAAATTCCAACAATGCTGATTCTGTTGGTGTTCCCAATATTGTGTTATTACCGGTTTCATCCTTAACTACTTCAGAAGATGTATTTTGAAATATAGCCTGCAAAAGGATGTTCATTACTTCCTCAGGTATCTCTGTTTTCAGCTTCTCTGCACTCTCATTACCTTTGATCTCGGCCTCTTTTTCGCATACCCAAATCTTGTTCACAACCATATGGTTAGTGGTCAATGTTCCTGTCTTGTCTGTGCAAATGCAACTTGCAGAACCCATAGTCTCACATGCGGAAAGATGTCTCACAAGTGCCTTGTCATTCATTAATTTTTTCATTGCAAAAGCAAGACTAAGTGTCACAGCTAATGGTAATCCTTCCGGAATTGCGACAACTATTATGGTCACTGCAATAGCAAAGTAGTCCAGCAGTTTCATTGCATCATTCATAGACCAACTACTAAAGTCACCAGAGACTGCTTTCTCAACAAGAAACCTTATTGTCAACACGATAAATGTCAACACGGCAAAAGCCAACCCAATTTTCCCAATAATTGTTGCAACTCCATGCAATTTCACTTGCAATGGAGTCTCCTCCTCACCTCCCTCACTTAAAGTTTCCATCAACTTCCCCCATTCAGTCCTCATGCCAACTGTTGTAACTATCATCTTTCCCTGACCATCCTGCACTTTGGTTCCCGCAAGAAGAAAAGGTTTTTGTTCATCTATATTTACTGGTTCACTCTCACCTGACAAACTTGATTCATCAATTAGTAATGAGTATCCAGTTACAAAAACTCCATCAGCTGGAACTTGATCACCAGTTGACAAATGGACAATATCTCCGACTACCAAATCGTAAATAGAAACCTTCTGTCTCTTCCCATCCCTGGTCACCTGGACAAAGAGCTTTTTCTTCTCTTTGTCCAAATCCCTGAATTGCAAGGATTGCTGGTAGTCACTAATAGCAGTAACAGTAACAACCAAAAACACACTAAGTATGATACCAAGACCATCATAAACACCCTTTGGCCATCCTTCAGTGGGAAGCCCTATAGCTATAGAAACTAGAGCACAAACTATGAGAATGATTAGTGTTAAGTCATGCAATGCCTCCCAAACAAACATCAAGAAAGATTTTGAAGGTCTCTCCGTGTAGCGGTTAAGTCCATAAATTTGTTGCCTATTATGTATACTATCTTGACTAACACCATCGTTCACAGAGACTGAGAGTTTCCTCGCAATCCCTTCAGCTCTGCCGATTTTTTTAAAGTTCTTTAGATCATGGGCAGAAACAAGCGTTGCTATATCATCTGGTTCAATTCTGAAACCAGATTCTCTTGTCTTTTCCGATAGCTCGTATTCAACTGCTGAACTAATAGCTGTATGTTTAAGAGAACTGAAAAAATTTAGAAAATGTGCAGGCAGTATGTAAACCATTCTAAAACAATGATTATGTTAGAAGCATACCATTCTTTAAAAGATCTTTTGCCCGATGAACTTGGACAACAACCCGAATGCTCCTTAGTTTATGCTGTAAATAAAGATAATATGGTCAGCATTTACTAGGAATCTATGGGGTTCCAGCTGCATCAAATGAGAAAAAATTGAGAGGATAATGCATTTGAAGCTGAAGGATTAAAGTAGGGGGTAAAATTTCAACACACGAAAATATTTTTAAGTTCAATATTCAAAGCAATCACTCTATCAATAGAGGTCATTTTGCAAGGAAGTACATCATTGAAGCAAGAGCATGCTCTAGAGAAAGAGACACAGAAGAGAGCTATCATACAAGGATGAATGCAAGGTATGAGCAAATTCAAATAGAAAATTTTGCATATATACTTTGTATGGAAATTGAAAAAATTACACTATTCGAATGTGTTGTTTTGGCAACACCATTTTACCTCTTATCAAGAGACTAGATTTTTCTTTTGGTGAAATCTCAAAAATAATAAAAAAGGTTACGGATGAATGTTACTCCCATATCCTCCATTCTTGGAGCAGCTTCCACAAAAGAAATCATCCGACTCTAAGTTTAAGCTGATCAAGATAAGCATGCCAACACACTGATTTACTTCTCAGAGAATATGAGATATGCTAATGATCAAATTCCTTGAAGTAAACCTAGTTAGGTATCTAACAGTTAGCTCATTAATCTGTTTAAGCAAGTGTGGGATTCGAATCCTGCCTTATGGATGTAGTAATTCATTGACCAAACACAAACCCTTAAATGGAGTTCTCATACGCAATGGATTAGTACTTGTCTTGTTAGAGGAGATATTATGGGAAACCAGAATTCCTTGAAGTAAGAGACTCCCATATGGTAGATTAAAAAGAGAAGACCTTTCTGCAATGCTCCTCCCAAAAGTTTAATGTTTTATAACCTTGAGGAATACGTATCCAAGGGCTAGTGGAAGTAAGTATTAACACCTCAACCGTTTCTATCCTTGGCATACTTATATGAAAACTAGAAGAATGTCTTTGGTTACTATGTATAGTTATTGGTATTTTTCTCTTTTATTTTTTGGTTAATAGTCAAATTAGTTTTGGAAAGATAAGGTATTTTTTAAATTTGTCATTGAAAAATTTTTTCAATCAAATTGGTCTTTTAAAAATTACGAATCAATCATATCTGTTCTTAATCATATTTGTCCTTCAGTTATTCCACTCGTAATTTTGTAAACAATTGATAATGTGAAATGTTAATTGATAGCATACATGACACATAACATGTTCAATTAAATGTTGATTAAATATATTTATGAAAATCTATTAATTTAGTCACTAGGTCATATTAGGAATAAGTTTTGTGTAATTAGGAAAAATGAACAAATTAATAAACTTTCATAAATATATTTGGTTAATATCTAATTAGACATATCAAGTATTATATATATTATTAATTAATATTTTATAACATCAATCTTTAAAGAAAATTATTAATGGAGTGACTAGAGAACGAATATGATTAATTCGTAAATTTTAAAAGACCAATTTAATTAAAAAAAATTTAATAATAAATTTAAAAAATATCTTATCTTTTAGGGGCTAATTTGATTATTAATCCTTTATTGGTAACTATTTGAAGATAGAAATCATGGACAATGATAAACAAAGTGCTTTTATTTTAGGGTAAAAATTGGTCAATTTTCGGCCTAGTGGACAAATTTCAGTATATGTTCGATTGAAGTCATCTAAAAAGTCACACGGATATTACTATAACTACTTTAATTTGACAATCCCACAGACCCAATACAATTGTGAATACCAGGAAATAAAATGACTCATGTAGTCATGTATGCTTCTTTGGATTTGAGCACTTAAGTGCATGTTTGGGTGCTATTATTTTGTTAAAAAAAGATCTTTTTTTAATGAAAAAATATTTTTTTTATTTTTTAACGTGTTTGTCAAATTTCTAATAGTAAAAGTAAAAGCACTAGTAAAATCAAAAAAATACATTTTTTGAGAAACTGTAATTTACATCTTTTTTTAAAAGATCTTTTTTCCTTAAAAAAAAAGATGTTTTTCATGTAATAAATAAACAAAAAGTACTTTTATATTGTTATACCCAAACATAATTGATAGATAAAAAGACCTTTTTACATGAGATATCCAAACAATAAATTACTTTTACTTCTCTATAAAATCTTTTAAAAAAAGATAACTCGAAAAAAGATCTTTTCTTATAAGCTCACCCAAACAAGGCTTTATTCTTTACTAATCTTTTGTCTTCTAAATTCAAATTCAGATTGTTGCTATTTTTTCTTTTTTTTATCTAATCAACAGTAAGTCTGCAACCAGTTATGCGCACTGATAAAAATTAAATTGTAAATTTTGTCAATTTTCTGTAACTGTTTCCAAAATTTTGTAGTTTGATAATATTTTTATATTTTACGAGAAAAAAAGATAAACTCGAGACAGCTTAAATACAACTTTCAATACATCGTCTCTCTCATTACAGTTGTAGACCTATGGCATTTTGACAAATTTGGTTTTAGAGAGTTTTGGAGGATAGGAGTTTTAGAGGATTCAAACTCAATCATAAATCTTATTATTAAAAGATCAGAGTTTTGGAGATTCTTTTTAGCTACCCAACGTTCTTATTTTTCAAGTTTCACCAAATTGGGAGAATTTTTTTTATCAATTTTAATTTAATTTATATCTTTATTTCTAATAAATTATTGCAATGGTGTAAAACATACTAATTACAAAATAAATTATTTTAATAGAAGATAGAAAAAGAAAACATAAAAAACCTTTCATTGTTTTTTCCTTATTTATTTTAAATCAATATATTAGTTTATATATATTATTTAATTTATTTTTTTAATATATATTTTTTTAATAAGAATTATTAATTTGAAATTTAGACAACGTCGGATTGAAGAGCGAAAAAATGAAACAGCAGCTGAGTTACTTTGCAAATTAAAATTTGTAATTAGAGAAGAGAAATTAACGTGATATTGAATGCAATTGCATCGTTTGTAATTTGATTCAATTTATAATCTTTATTTTTTAAAATTTAAAATCTAAAATTATTAATAATTAATTAATCATCTAATTTATAATTTTAATTCTATTTTTTTATTATTTTACTGTTAACATTGTTTATTACTATAATACTATCATTATCTTCCTATACTTTTTCACTTAAAAAAAGATTGTTTAAGCATTCAGGTCTCAAATCTCAATTGTTGGTAAAGAGAAAGTCAGCAATTATGATAATAGTGAGTATGGTAGAATAATATTATAATAAATTGCAGATAATATACTAATGCCACTAGGCCCCTGTCATTCATTTTTCTATGACTAAGTGGCATAGGTGTTCTATTATCACTTATCAAGAATCTATCTTAGATTTCAATCTAATTGACCAGGTTCACTGATTGCATCCCTCTTTTAACTGCCGACTAGCCGGCCATTGAATATAAAATACATTCCCTCACCATATTCGTTTCCTTCTGTATTTTATAATTGGTCCATCTCATCTGACTTTTGTGTATTTTATACTGAGATCTATGACCAAACGTGACGAGGGTGACTATGCAATTATCCCACTCATTCATCGACAGATGCCTGAATTATATTAAGCATTTAGAAAGCAAGGTAAAATAATACTACACCCGAGGAAAAAGAGTTAAATAATCGAATACAGACACCGATTAGTCTAAAATAGAATGGTTTGAACAGTATGTATGAGATTCTCCGTTCTAATCTAGTTACTGTTACGAAAAATTAATAAGAAGTTATTTTCGTATAAAATTAATAATTAAGAGAATAGTGAGATAATAATTTAATTAAATCTGTTAAATTATTTAATAATTTTTTATTATTAATTTTACATAAAAATAAATATATATAAGTACTTACTAATAAAAAGTAGGTTAACATATTAAAAGATTGTTTTCCTCAAATTATGTACAGAGAATCTTAGTATGTTTGGTTCGTTAAAATATTCATTTTAAATACTTTTGAAAAGAGTAAGAATTGGATAAAAATATGACATTGGCCTGCTAAATTAAAGTTGTTGGGTTACTGACTCAAAAAGTTAGTTTATAAACTAAAATTGATGGTTCTCTAATTTTTCTTCTTTTAAAAATAGCACCGACGGATTGAATTTGATCAAATATGATATCTGTAGTTTTTAGGTCAGATTTGATCTTATCTGACCTAAAATATGAAAAATATGATATTTTATCGGGTATATTCGTATAATTTAAAAAAAATATTTTAAAATTTTATTTGGTTATTTTTATAAAAAAATATCTATAAAATTTATTTTTCACCTGTTTAAACTTATTTACTCCTAAAACATTATCAATAAAAGTTCTCTTGAATAATAAAAAAAATAATAACACAATATTTAAGTTTAATTATTTTAAGTTGAAGTACAACATAAAAAAATAAAAACAAGATACCATAAAATTCATAAAACAACACATTAAAATTCATATCACATTAGGGTTTACTTTCTTAAGCTATGCTATTTATATGAGACGTGCGGATATGCGGATTTGCAGATCAGATCTGCAGATATCACTGTTAAATCCACAATCCGATCTTACTATATTGCGGATCAGATAATATCTGCAAAATTTGGATCGGATGCGGATAATTACCGCGAATATTATCCGATCTATGTGCAGCCCTATTTAAAATAAACAGTAATTCTGCATTTTATGAGAAAAGCAAAAACAATTGAAGAGAGAAATAATTTACAAATTAAGATTACAAATTTATTTCTACATGTTTTTGAAACAAAAAATTTAATTCATTTAGAAAATAGAAACTTCCAATTATTGTACGAATTTTTATGAGACTTTTTTTTTATTGTACTACACTAAATATAAGATTAAATTATGTTGTGATTATCATTTGTTGGATCTAAACATTTAATTTAATTTTGAAATAAAAAAGTGTACTGGATGTAAAATACTACATATGTAATCTAAAATAATATGTTATGTATATTATATGTTATTATTACAATAAAATTTTTTTAATTAAAATACTTACATTTTTATATGTTTTAGATAATTATACATTATAAATGTATCACATTTCTTGTGTACAAAAATGATAACAAAAAAAAACAAGTTTTTATAACGTATTTTATTTGGAAACGAGACAATGACAAAAACAAACTTCTGCATATCAAACTAAATAAGAGAGAATTTTTCGTTACTTATCAAGTTTACAAATTATATGTGATACATGTAAATTTTTTTATATATATCTAAATATGATATTATGTTAATTATTTAAAAATTATAAAAATCCCCAAAAAATATTCATGTTTTTTTTTTGTACAAAATATTCATATTTTAAAGAGCAAAATGTGAACTCAAAATTAAGAACATAAAATAAAATAAAAATCAATGAGATAGAATCGCTACGTGTATCTGTTACAAATTTATGTGGCTTAGGGAAGTCCCATTTTAATTATAAATCAAGTCATGCTAGAAAACGAAAATAATTTATTTGTCTATGAATCTTATCCATTGATGACACATTTATCAAGCATATAAATGACAAGATGCATTCATATTTAAAATGGCAAGTTGCATTCATATTTATCAAGCATATAAATGACGAAGATGAAAGAACACCTTTAAATAAATATTTAAAATAACATTATTGAAAATAATACTATGTAGACATTTTTATTAAGTTATAATGACTAGTTATTACATTATATATATATATATATATAGGCTTACTCAGTACTCACCGGTCACCACTGCAAAAGCAACAGCAATGACCCGCAACAAATATATAAACCCACAAAGTGGGTCAGTGACTTAGTAGTGGATACTGGATTTTGACGTCAACATCGAAGATTTTCCTGTTCTCTATTTATTTATTGCATTTTGGCAAAGACTTAATTTTTTTTTACTCTGAAAATTTTTCCTAATGAAATCATTAAAGATATTTTTTAATGTCTCATGTAGTTTGGATATGTGAAAAAAATAATTGATAAAATATTTAAGTAGGAAAATGAATAAAATAAAAGATAGATAATAGATAAAAAATAGATAAAGACTTAAAAAGATTATTCATAAAGTAGTCAAATAAAATTTACATATAAACTATTTTTTTATAAATATAAATTAAGTGTTTTGAGTACCCTAATAACCTTAGAGAATGGTGAAGTCTAATGCATCATTAAGTGTGCGACTTGTATTTGTATTTTCTTATTGTCTTTTAAAAAATAAAAAATAAAAATTCCTAAGAACCTTATCTTTCTCATATGAAAATATGGACGAGGTTCAGCTAGGTTTGTCTTTTCACAAATAAACTTTTTTCTGTTATACTTTAGCATTGTTATTTGATTGCAATAACCGCAATACATTATGGCATTATGCACGCATAGAAGGATATGGGTATCATATAGCACAGCCGTTTCTAAAAATAACATTTTTTTCTTTAACTTATAACAAAAAGTGACAGCAGGCCAGGGGACCGAGTATGGAGCATGGACCATCAATGTTAATGCCAATGAATATTGATGAGAGCCTCAAAATGCAACTTGGAAATTTAGTCAAACAGAAATAAGCCTCACATTATCCTCCCTCCCGTGTTTCCAAATAAAAAGTTAATATCTAAAATTCTCTCTAGCAATCGATTATCTAACACCCGGTGGTTCAACCACTATGACAACTTTTTTTTTGTTTAAAGATGTAACACTGAATTAGTGGATCCACTGTTAGAAGTAGACTAATTTCCTTCTTAAAAAATAATAATAATGAAAATCCTAATTCCAATTCACGCACCGAGTTTTTTGTAGTAGTATGTTCAGGAGTAAGAGTGATAAAATGTTGAAGTTATTGATAAATAGTGTTAATTAATTTAAAAATAATTTGTATTATTAATTATTAATATAAAAAATTATTTAAAATATTTTATATAATAAAAAATATTTAAAATATTTGATTAAAATCAATAAAAAATTAAGTTATATTTTAATAAAAATAAAATATTAAAACATAATTGCAATTCCTTTGTATGATTTGTATTTTGTAGTGTCCAATGGACGTAATTCATAGTTTCTATTTAAACGCAGAATTCTTACATCCAAAGAACTAGAAGTCTAGAACTATGAAATATCTCCTATAAACCAAAAATAAAAATAAACATAAAAAAAAGGTAAAATAGATGGATTTTTCAACATTCACTAGTATTAGTAAGATTTTTTTAGATAAATAATTTAATTATTTTATTTACAAAATTATGTAATTAGTAACGTATTAATCAATTTATATGACATAATTTATCTCGTTTATAGTGAATCTCGTTTACACTATAAATCAAATTAGTCAAGTTTTGTTTTACGCTAGTTTGTAAATGAGATATTTAGAATTATAAAAAAAAATACATATCTCATTTATAGTGTAAACGAAATACATTTATAATTATCTCGTAGTGTAAACAACGAGATATATGTATTATTATAAAAAAAATTATAATTAAAATAATATAAATAATTCAAAATTTTAATGCGCAATTAATACCCAAAATGTTGGTAAAAAAAATTAAAACGAAGAATATGTTTGAATTTAGTACTCAAAGAGAGTACATAAAAAATTTTAGATTATTCGATCTATAATTTAATCTAAAATTTTTTGTGTATTTTTTTTAGTATTAATTGTTCAAATATATCTTTTGTTTTAATCTCTTTCACTAATCTTTTTAAATATTAATTGCATTCTAAAAATTCATAATGATCTTGTTTAATATATATTTTTTATCGGTGTAAACGAGATAAACTATGTGATAAATTATATATTTCAAAAATAATTAAATTATTTATTTGTAAAACAAATCCAGTTTTATAAGGAAAGGAAAAATGGTTTATAAAGACGGAAGCTTAAACGTTGGATCACAACATAGCGTTTTTCATCCGTTTCTTTTCAACGTTCCTAATAAGTCATAACTAACTATCTATCCTGATTTACCAGTGTTTGATTCGTTTTCCAATTGAAATAAGATTTCAACTAGCTATAAAAAATAAAAAAACTAATGCTTAGTTCTCGTAAATCACACACAACAACACAAACTGAAAGTGCATTAAGAGAGAGAGAAAGAGAGATGGAACCTGTATTTTCTTCTTCTTCTCCTCGGCAAGTGTTAGTTTAACGAGATCTACAACATTGCGGAACCTCCTGCGGCGGTTCTTGATGACCCAGGCTGAGACCGCAGATCTCCATCTACTCAGTGCTTCAATGGAACGATCTTTCGGTTCCAATTCGAACTCCTTCAAATAGTTATCCATTGGTGTGAAATCCAAATTACACAGTTTGAATAACCAACCTCGCAGAGGCTGTTTTATGGCGGTTTTCAGTAGTACGGCGGGTGAGTGGTGTGGCTTTTTTTGCTTGACTTGTTAGGAATATAGTTAAAGGGAAAGGGAAGGGAAGGTAACCTTGCCGAGTTAGGTCGAAGGAAATAATGTTAAATAAGGGATAAAATCAAAGTTAATTAATTGGCCATTACGAGGGGAGATAGAGACAGTAACGAAATATTCCGTTATTGGTGTTAGGTGGGGCTTATCTTCAAAATGTTTGAAAAAAAAAAAATGAAAGTTTTTTATATTTGAGTCTAGGTTAGGATAAAATACTCAAATACAAAAAATATTACGTGAATGTCTCCATGAATGTAATTATATAAATTGAATTAGGCAAATTCGATTTTCAAGTTATAATAGTAAATTGAATTGGGTGTATTTATTTACATTTTAATGTGTGTTAATTATAAATCGAATTGAGTGTACTTAATTTGATAAATTTAGTGTCAGACCTATTCGATTTACATGATGCAACAATAAGACGAAATAAACTAATTCAATTCTAATAAATCCAATGAGCTTGTGTCGAATTACTTTTTGAAATTCGTCGTCTAGTAAATCGAATGGAATTGTTTTGATTTACATGCAACATGCTAATGAATAAATCGAATGCACAGTTTGATTTACCAAGTATTTATCAACCTACATAAATGAATTTATGTTAATTCGATTTACTATAGTGTAAATGTATATAAATAGGAGTTGAAATTAATTTATTTTTGACAATTCTATACTAAAATTAATTTTAATAACATGAATATTATTTGGATAATATTAATTAAAATCACTTTTAGATAGATAATTATTAAAAAAATATAATATTAAATTATAATATTATTTTTTTAAGTATATTTATTTTTTTATAATTTTTTAGTATATTTTTATATAATATT
>NC_029774.3:16925321-16985640 GCF_000817695.3 Arachis duranensis | reverse complement strand
TAAAATTATAATTTAATATCATATTTTTTAGTAATTATCTATCTAAAAGTAATTTAATTAATATTATCCAAATAATATTTATGTTACTAAAATTAATTTTAATATAAAATTGCCAAACATAAATTAATTTCAACTCCTGTATATACATTTGTACCATAATAAATCGAATTAATGTAAATCCATTTATATATGTTGGTAAATACATGGTAAATGGAACTTTGTGGATTGAATTTATTCATTATTAGCCCATTACATGTAAATTAAAACAATCCCATTCGATTTATCAGGTGACTAATAGTAAGCAGTAAATTGATACAAGCTCATTCGATAATGTAAATTGATACGCTCCAATTTGATTTTCTATCATAATTTGAAATTGAATTTACCTAATTAGATTTACATAGTTACATGCATGGGACATCTACGTAATGCTTTTGCCTTTGGGTGATTCACTTAATATTTACATGGTTTTAGTTTATTTGAATATTTTATCCCATATTTAATTTGAGTATTAACAGTAAAATATGTCTGTTTGATATAAAAAATAGATTTTTTAGACTATCAATAACTTCGACCATTGAAACAGTGTTTCAACAACAACAATTTATCAAAATTAACAAGTTAATAAGCTCAAGAACATAAATTGAAAATCACAGAAACGAAATTAGACAAAATGAAATCGATGGAAGAAGGTATAAAAATATCAAAATCGGAAGGTAATTAGTGACCTTATTCGAAATATCAAAAGTTTAATCCGACCTTCAAGCTGAAAATGAAAACATGAGAACAAAAATTGAGGAACAAGCTAGTACTTAGAGACCTAGGGAGACATGATTGTCAAAACTTGGAGATAAAGGTTCTTCAAGATTAAGGCAAGGTCGTGGTTGAGAAAAAGGAAAAAGTGGAATTATAGATGACATGCTCCAGGATCAGTCAAATTCATGGTCTATAAATAATAGAAATTAAGAAAGAGTTCGGGACTTCACTAAAGAACATTATATCATCACATAAACTCATAGAATTCCTAGTTTTCGTGATGCAAAGGAAGAACATAGAGTGTAACTGTGTAAGTGCATGTGAGTATTAGAAGTCAATTTTTAATTTATTATCTTTTGCTTATTTGATTCATTGTCATTTATTTTCTTTATATTTTTTTATTGCTTTGTTTTAATCAACATTTTACACTTTCATCATCTTTTATATTTAATTATTTATTCCTTTCTCGTTCAGCATCAGTTTACCACTGGCAATATTAACATAAATTGTTTCGACAATAACTAAGTAATTTATGGGTCGAACTCACTCTTTTTCATAGGAGCCGTATCTGTTCTCAGATACTTAAGATCTTGATACAAGCTCGTTTCGACATCACCGATCAATGTTGACCAAAAAATGAGTGAAACAAATTGGCACGTCCAGTAGAACCTTGAGTTAAATTCGTATCGAGTGGTGTATGTGATTACGGTGGTAGATTGATTATAATAGATAGAGCTTCAACGTCGATGGGTATGTCAAACAGTGATAGTAAAAATTTTACTAGAAGTCCTGAAATAGAGGTAGTCCCTTCGACTAGTCTTTCGAGTCAACAGTTGACAGAGGACATTCTGATGGCCATTCTTGTCACATGGTCTCAATATGGATTACCTTTAAATTATTCACCACCTTTAAAAAATTCTAGTGTTATATATAGTGGAAGTATAAATACTATAAGAAATAATCCTTTGTACAACCTGATACCTCTTTTGGGTTATCCTTCGATGGATATACACAATCAATACTTTACATAGCAAAATATAATGCCTATCAATCATTAATAAATAACCCTTTGTATTTGGGATCTATACTCATGCGACAATCAACTCCTGCAATGTCGAATGTCATTTTGATGCAGGGCCTAGGAGCCCCTAGAGTGTCGATAGGAGGAACTCGTAATTCAATATTTTCTTAAATGTCGAGGTAGATTTTGTAAGGACATCTTCACCTAATACAGTTGAATCTTTGGCTATATTTAGACGACAAATCAAGGAAAGTCATTATGATATAGTCAACATGTTGACACAACAACTGCTACAGTATTAAATTCAATGTTAGAAAATGACAATGCTCGAATAGAATAAGTCGCTTGATGCGATGATGATATTGTGGGAGCAATTAATTGACCACTAGCCCAACCTTTTGGGAGAGTTCATGTTAATAACCTTCCTATCATGTTAAATAGGGGGGATGATCCAAATAGGGTATTGAACGAAGTTAGAACAAATAATGCTGCTCAAGCTTACGGGCAAAATATAACTTAAGTAGTCAAGCAAATCCTGAATAGAGCTAGATTGAAGATTAGGGTAACTAATCAACCTTATTTCATATCTCCTTTCCCCGATTATGTTCTGCAAGCCAAACTCCCAAGAGGGGTCAAAACTCCTAAATTCCTTACGAAGTTTGCAAGAAAAAATGGAGAATCGACCGTAGAGTATATTTCTCGTTCTTCGGTCGAAATAGGTGAATTGGTTAATAATGAATATTTAAAAATGAGATTTTTTCCTCTTCTCTAACAAAGAATGCTTTCACTTGATTTTCAAATTTGCAACCAAATTCGATTCTTAGTTGGGTTCAACTAAAAAGAAGTTTCCATGATCAATTATTTATAGGAAAAATGAAAGTAACATTGTCAATCTATTTATAGTGAAGAGAAAAAAAAATCTAAGTCAATCGATGATTATCTCATCAGGTTCAAAAAGACGAGAAATAAATGTTTTACACCTATTCCAGAATCGAAAATAGTTAAAATGACTATCAACGGGCTTTGGTTTAACATTTGAAAGAAATTATGAACTAAAAATTTCTCGACTTAGCCCAGTTGGCTGATAAAATTCAACAAATCAAAAAATTAAATAAAGAAAAAGAAGAACAAGAGTCAAATAAAATAACATTTTTTTTAATAAAAAGGTTAATTATGTCGATTGCATGAGTGAGAAAAAATCGAATAGTGAATCTAATTTTGTTGTGTTATTAAAAGATGGACCTCCTTATGTGTGTTAGTCTCTTAATCCAACAAAGGATAAAACTCTTTTATCAGGGGGAAAGAATTATTCCTTTGATTTAACAAAAACTGAACAAATCTTCGTCATGTTACTAAAAGATAAACAACTTGTACTCCCTGAAGGGAAAAGAATGCCGTCTATTTTAGAAATGAGAAATAAATTTTTTTGCAAAATTTATCAAGTTTCTGGATATTATACTAACAATTGTGTTCATTTCAGGGACTTGATACAAAAGGCTATTGATGAAGGTTGACATAAGTTTGCTGATAAGCCTGAAATGAAGGTAGACTCTGATCCCTTCCAGGTCGCTTCAAATTTTGCTGAAACAGAAGAAATGACATTCCCAGTAAATAAACATGGCTTTTGTCGAACCTATAAAAAAATATGAACTATTTGAACTAGACATATAAGAAGTAGAAAGGTCTATCTATCCAAAAGCATGGGAAGACCTTCTATATACCCATGTAGCTACTATATACCCATGTTGTAGTGCCCTATTTGACACCTTAGCGGGTAAAGCTTTCGACTCTTATAAAAAGAGTAGAGAGTGTGTCCAATAAGAAGAATTGAGACAAGCTCAACTGAAACAGGGATTAAAGGTCAAGAGGTTGTGGCTGTTCCTGTTAAACAGCACATGTGCACGATGATAACAGTCGACCAATTACTCCAGGGGTTATCGAGTCGAACTAGGGTTTCTCCATCCAATGTATCGAACAACAATTGGGTACAAAACAATGCTCCAAACTACTCAAGGAACTATAATTTCAGTATTCCTAGAGGTGATTTTAGAAATCGAGCTAAAACCCAAAAAGAGGAAGTTCTAGACAAGAAGCAAGCAAAAGGGGTATTGGTTGAGGTAGGTATCAATGCGGTTTACCTGAAAGAACCCCCTTCATTCCAAGGGATGTGGCACAAACACAAAATGCTTGTGCCAATATACAAGAGCCATATCCAGAGTTGGCTAAAGGAAGTAAATCACCTCAAAAGAAAGAATAGGAAGGAGATAAGGTGTTTGAAGAACCGAAGGTGAAGTAGATAATGCCAGTCAAGTCGGTCCCTGTTCCGAGGGTTACTTGAAACTGTAGGTCGATCTCGGTCGAGATCTTCTGTGCTGGTCAGAGATGACGTGTCCGGCGTATAGGTGGTGGTCGGAGCTGCCGAGTTCCGACTTGTTGGACTGCCAATGCTGCTGATCCTTTGTCTCCGGAGGGTGGTGGTACCTGCAAGGGACTCCGATGCTTAAGTTAGCAAGGGATTAAACAGGTTTTTAGTAGAATCAGAGTATGAGTTATACCTAGGTGCTCCAGTGTATTTATAGAAGTGTGGAGTGACCTTTTTATATAAGATAAGTTAGTTATCTTATCTTTATCTTATCTTCAAGTGAGGTCATCTTATCTTCAAAGGAACTGCCCTTCTCTCTGTAGGCTTTGGGCTGCCTTAGCATTTGGGGCGTGGTCTTCCGTTTGGGCCCTTTTTGGGCTTTCCTGGTGATTTGACCGAGCTCTTTGAGAAGAGGTCGGATTGTCCTGACCTGAAGAGGTCGGTCGACTTGTCACTAGAGCATCCCGGGTCGGACAGCTCGACCCAAGGTATGAACAATGACCCTGCTCGAGCTCGGTCTTCTGTTTTGAGGTCGAGTCTTCAGTTTTAGGACTTCGATCCTTTTATGGTGAAGCCGAAGTCGAGCATTTTGTCGATTTCTTCTTTGCAAGGGTTCTCCTTTTTTAATATGGAACGTTTTTCTTTTGCTTCTTCTTAAAAGCGCATTTTTGCATTTAGCGCTCGTAGACTTGGGAATGTGCAAGGGTTTAATACCCTTATTAATTGGTTTTTAATTGCCCCATTTCTCTTAGCCTCTCTGTTTTTGAATTTCACGCTTAAAAAATGGTTTCTCTTCTTTGTAACTTTCCTTTTCTTTCTCTCTTTCTGTTTTCTGAAGTTTGCAGTTTTCGTATTTCTTCCTGCGATGTTGCTTGGCGATTATTAGTGCTTTCCTTATTGTGAAACGGCGACTCCTAATTCCATCTTCTACCTTCAACTTCGTCGAAGCTTTCTGCTTTTTCCAGGTTGGTTCTTCTTTCCGCTTTTTTACTTCATTCGTTGCTTTGCATCCGATTTTTGGTAAAGTTTTAATTTTGCTGTGATGCATGTTGTTACTGGGGCTTTTACTTTCCTGGAAAGATTGTTCCTTTGACGTCTTTTCGCCATGTTGGTAACTGTGATGACTTTGGGTATGAACAGTAACTTTGCTGACGAACCTTAGAAAGTAACGATTTTTTGATGGCTCGTTTTGATTTTGTGTCATTTGCCTGTTTGGGGGGATTTATTTCTCTGAAAAAGGTGGCGCCTTTGATGAATACGTTTTGCTGCTTGGTAGTTCCGTTTGCTGATAAGCTGAGACTGCGAATTTGGGAGGTAGTTATTTTGATGACTTATTTGATTTGTAGCTTTTTGAGGTAATGTCTTTCTTTTCTTCTCGGGATGTCACTTTTTGAGAGAGGGCTTTTCTTTGTCTTTGCTGAGAGTTTTATTGGGGTGTTAGTCTTGTAGGTTTTCCTGAGTCCTTGTTCTGTTAACTGCCTCCAAAGGATGCTCCTGGATCTTTTTTGTGTGGGTCCTGGGGTTTCCTTTTGTTGCCTGTACTGCGCTGGATTATGTTGTCCGAGTTGTTTTGATTTCATCCGAGATGTTTTTTTAGTAATCCAATCTTCTTTTCTTGTTTGTAGGACTAGTTGGCCATGTCTTCTCGCAAAAATATTGTCGAGGCGTCTTTTAAGGTTCCTGAGGGGATATCCGATTGGCTGGACTCCATTGTGTTGCTGTGTGTTTCTTTAGCCAATTCTGAATTTTGTGTAGCGCTTAGAAGACATCATCATATTTGTAGCAGTGAGGATCAGGAGAACAATTATGAGTTAGTGGCACCTGATTCTGATGATAGAGTTTGCTTTCCTGTCCTGATTCGGAGGGGCGTCCCTTTTTCTATGCCTATGACTTCTTTTTCAGCCAAATGAACATCACCTTTCCTTTTACTTCTTTTGAAACTGACCTGTTATGGTCCTGTAACGTAGCCCCCTCTCAGCTTCATCCGAATTCTTGGGGCTTTATCAAGATTTTTCAGCTGGTTTGTCAAGAATTTGCTGTTACACCTTCTCAAACTCTCTTGTTGTATCTTTTCGTGTTAACCAAGCCTGGGACTACCAAGAAGAAGGCTTCTTGGATTTCTTTTAGGTCTGCCCAAGGGCATAAGGTTTTTTCTATGTATGAAGAGTTTTTCCGGGATTTTAAGAATTACTTCTTTAAGGTCCGGGCTGTTGAGGGAGCCCGACCTTTCTTTCTGGACGAAAATAACGAACCCTGTTTTCCTTTAGAGTGGCAAAAGAACGTAGTGGTATTCCGGTATACTTGGGAGATGTTGGACGAGGTTGAGCAGGCCTTTGTGAATGTCTTGGAGGATATTTGGGGGGAACCTTTTCATATGGATACTAAAAAAATCTTTGGGGGACCCATCCCTTGTTCAAACTGCTTTGGGTATTACTTGATATATTTTGTTTCTTGTTTTTACTTTGCTTTCTCCTTTTTTCCTGGTTTGTAAAACTGTTGGTTTTCATTTTTCAGAGATGGCCAAGAATAATGACGCGATGAAGGCTTTCAAAAAGGCGATAAAGGCTAATGCAGCTCAGAACATCTCGACCCGAGCGAATGGGGAAGGGTCCTCTCAAGTCTCGTTGAAGCCGTCTGTGCCGAGCTCTCCTGGCCCAAGGAGAATGATCCCTACTCCTCGAGTTCGTTTAGTGGATCCTCCACAGTCTTCTAGTGCTGCTGTGGCTTCTTCTACGGCCGTTCTTCCTTCCAAAAGACCTCGGACCGTTAAACCCTTCAATCTGGATGCGCTTGATTTTGACCCTATTGGATTTGTCGACCAGTAGATCGGTCCTTATGGTTCCCTCTCTATGGATGATGTTTCTCTCCTTCATCACTTAGATTTTATAACTCGGAGTAGCATCAAGATGGCACATATGGGAGCTGCCCCATGTCGTACTGCCCAAAATCTTCCCCTTCATGCTACCAAGGCCTTTATGGAGGAGGCTAAGCGGGAGTTTGATAGAATGAAGGGTTTGAAGGAGGAGCTCCAAGTGAAAGTGACCAAGCTGGAGAAGAAGTTGGAGAGTGAAAAGGCTAGTTCCGTTGCCTTGGCGGCTTCTGTGCAGTTGGCTGAAGACACGGCGTTGAGGCACAAGGATAGCTATGTCACGACCTATAGGGAAGTGATGCGTCTCAGGGAGGAGTTGGAGTCGGCCCAGGCTGATTATGCCGATCTCCAGGGTCACCTTGTGGGCAGCGCAACTGCTGCTTATGAGAACCTGAAGGAGCAGGTTCGGGTTCTTGCCCTCGAGGTCGACCTTATTCTCTTCAGCCTGGATAATGTTGTGAAGGATGGTAAGATTGTCCCTGACGAAGATGATGATGTTGAACCTTTCTCTATGCCTGCTACCAAAGCCCTTCTGGTGCCGACTTCTTTAGTTCCTGAAGTCGGTCATTCTGAGTTGGAACCTGATTGTCAAATCTGAATCCGGGATGATGGGACAGTGGACGCTATTCCTGTTCAGACTCGCCCTCCCTCACCCCATGTTGATGCTGCCGAGAAGCCTTTGGATTCTTAATGAATTTTCTGGATGTTTGTGTGGACAGCCCGGCTTGTGGGCTTTTTGAACTCTTTATATTTTGTAAATAGTGGTACTGACTTTTGCTACATTTATAGTTGCTTGTTTAGCAACTTTATTTTGAAAAACAAAGTAATTCCCAAGCTCTTGGGACTGGTTTTGATAGCCCTTTGAGTTTGTTATTATTATAACTTTGTGTTTTTCGTAACATATCTGTCTGCACTCATTTTGGTACCTTCATAGGTTTTGGGAGTGTTGGAACTTTCGATGTCTGACCTCTTTGGATTGGCTTGATTCCCTCGAGCCTTTGCCTGATGTTATTTTCAGTAATTTGTTTTGTTTGGACCTTGTTCAGGTCTCTTAAGGTTTTCGAGAGGTCGATTTTGCCATGTTGGTTTTGTCCAGGTTGTTGTTAGTAATCCTCTTTTTTGGACCTTTGTTTAGGTCTCTTTTAGGGATTACTTTCGAAACCTTGTGTTTTGGGCTGACTTCATCATGTGGGGACCTTCTAAGTTATTTTTGTAATCCTCTTTCTTGGACTTTGTTCAGGTCTCTTTCAGGGATTAATTTTATAACTTTTATGTTTTAGGCCGACTTCATCATGTCGGGCCCTTCCAAGTTATTTTTGTAATCCTCTTTCTTGGACCTTGTTCAGGTCTCTTTCAGGGATTACTTTTATAACTTTTATGTTTTGGGCCGACTTTATCACACCGACCCCTTTTAAGTTATAGTAATCCTCTTTTATAGGGCTGGCCAGACCTCTTTCCAGGGATTTACTTATAACTTTGGTTATTGCGACTGGTCTGACTTCTTTACGTCAGCCAGTCTTTAAGTTATTTTTTTAGCAATCCATTTTATTAAGACCTCGTCAGGTCCTTTCTATGGATCACTTTCGATAACTTCTTACATTATTCTGTTTTCATCTTTGCCGATTTTGTAGAAATTGGGTTTAATCCTCGTTTGGTCGACCTTTTAATGAATTTGGTTTTCATCTCTGTTGGTCTTTATCGTGATCGTGTAGTGAATTTGATTTTCACTTTCTCCCGATCTGTAGCTTTATAATCGGACGATGAATGTTTCAAATTAATGCGGCTTGAGGATTTGTAGAAGATCTAAACAGATTTTTTTCAAAATAAAATGCAAATATATACATGCGGGAGTTTTATCCTCTAAGTCGGGTAATTTGTAGGTCTTGGCTTGGCGCCTCATTAAAACCTTGTTAGGAAAAAGAGTGCGCCTTATCCTAAGATCCTTTATCATCCCTAACTGTAGTACCTTCTTAAGTTGCAGGCATGCCATGACCTAGGAAGCTCTCGCCCATCGAGTTCGCTCAGTCTGTAGTAGCCCTTTCCCAGTACTTCTATGACTCGGTAGGGTCCTTTCCAGCTACCAGATCTCCTTCTCCAGGTTGGGTTGTTTCGATATCATTTCTGATTAGGATGAGGTCGTTCTCAGCAAAAACTCGCTGCACTACCTTTAGATTATATCTCGAAGCCATTCGACATTTTAATGCTTCTTCCCTAATCCAAGCTCTTTCTTGGACTTCCAGAAGTAGGTCGAGTTCTTCCCTTTGAAGTTGGGAGTTGGCATCTGATGAGCGGATAATTTATACGCTTTTTGGCATTGTTTTTAGGTAGTTTTTAGTAGGATCTAGCTACTTTTAGGGATGTTTTCATTAGTTTTTATGCTAAATTCATATTTCTGGACTTTACTATGAGTTTGTGTATTTTTCTGTGATTTCAGGTAATTTCTGGCTGAAATTGAGGGACCTGAGCAAAACTCTGATAAAAGGCTGACAAAGGACTGCTGATGTTGTTGGATTCTGACCTCCCTGCACTGAAAATGGATTTTCTGAATTTACAAAACTCCAAATGGCGCGCTCTCAACAGCGTTGGAAAGTAGACATCTAGAGCTTTCCAGCAATATATAATTGTTCATGCTTTATTTGAGATTAGATGACGTAAATTGGCGCTCAACGCCAGTTCCATGCTGCATTCTGGAGTCAAACGCCAGAAACACGTCACGAACCAAAGTTGAACGCCAAAAATACGTTACAACTTGACGTTCAACTCCAAAAGAAGCCTCTGAACGTGTAAAGCTCAAGCTCAGCCCAAGCACACACCAAGTGAGCCCTGGAAGTGAATTTCTGCATCAATTACTTACTTCTGTAAACCCTAGTAGCTAGTCTAGTATAAATAGGACATTTTACTATTGTATTAGGGATCTTTGGTCTCGGTTTTATTCCATTATTCATCTTAGGAGACTATTGATCATTCATGGGGGCTGGCCATTCATCCATGCATGTACTACCATCACTTATGTATTTTCAATGGTGGAGTTTCTACACACCATAGATTAAGGGTGTGGAGCTCTGTTGTACCTCGAGTTTTAATGCAATTACTACTATTTTCTATTCAATTCCACTTATTCTTATTCTAAGATATTCGTTGCACTTCAACATGATGAATGTGATGATCCATGACACTCATCATCATTCTCACCTATGAACGGTGACTGACAACCACTTCCATTCTACCTTAGACCGGGCGCATATCTCTTGGATTCCTTGATCAGAATCTTCGTGGTATAAGCTAGATTGATGGCGGCATTCATGAGAATCTGGAAAGTCTAAACTTGTCTGTGGTATTCCGAGTAGGATTCAGGGATTGAATGACTGTGACGAGGTTCAAACTCAAAAGAATCAATGGATTTTATTTCGACATGATCGAGAACCGACAGATGATTAGCCGTGCTGTGACAGAGCATTTGGACTATTTTCACTGAGAGGATGGGATGTAGCCATTGACAACGGTGATGCCCTACATACAGCTTGCCATAGAAAGGAGTAAGAAGGATTGGAAGAAGGCAGTAGGAAAGCAGAGATTCAAAAGGAGCATAGCATCTTCATACGCCTATCTAAAATTCCCACCATTGAATTACATAAGTATCTGATGAGCGGATAATTTATACGCTTTTTGGCATTGTTTTTAGGTAGTTTTTAGCATGATCTAATTACTTTTAGGGATGTTTTCATTGGTTTTTATGCTAAATTCACATTTTTGGACTTTACTATGAGTTTGTGTGTTTTTCTGTGATTTCAGGTATTTTCTGGCTGAAATTGAGGGACCTGAGCAAAACTCTGATAGGAGGCTGACAAAGGACTGCTGATGCTGTTGGAATCTGACCTCCCTGCACTCGAAATGGATTTTCTAGAGCTACAGAACTCCAAATGGCGCGCTCTCAACGGCGTTGGAAATTAGACATCCAGATCTTTCCAGCAATATATAATAGTCTATACTTTATTTGTGATTAGATGATGTAAACTGGCGCTCAACGCCAGCTCCATGTTGCTGTCTAGAGTCAAATGCCAGAAACACGTCACGAACCAGAGTTGAACGCCCAAAACACGTTACAACATGGCGTTCAACTCCAAGAGAAGCCTCAGCTCGTGGATAGATCAAGCTCAGCCCAAACATACACCAAGTGGGCCCTGAAAGTGGATTTATGCATCAATTACTTACTCCTGTAAACCCTAGTAGCTAGTTTAGTATAAATAGAACTTTTTACTAGTGTATTAGTCATCTTTTGACTGTTTAGTCTTTTGATCATTCGGTCTTGTGACCACATGGGGGCTGGCCATTCGGCCATGCCTGAACATCTTTCACTTATGTATTTTTCAACGGTGGAGTTTCTACACACCATAGATTAAGGGTGTGGAGCTCTGCTGTACCTCAAGTTTTAATGCAATTACTATTATCTTCTATTCAATTCCGCTTGTTCTTATTCTAAGATATTCGTTGCACGTCAACATGATGAATGTGATGATCCGTGACACTCATCATCATTCTCACCTATGAACGCGCGTGATTGACAACCACTTCCGTTCTACCTTAGACCGGGCGCATATCTCTTGGATTCCTTAATCAGAATCTTCGTGGTATAAGTTAGAATTGATGGCGACATTCATGGGAATCCGGAAAGTCTAACCTTGTCTGTGGTATTCCGAGTAGGATTCCGGGAGTGAATGACTATGACGAGCTTCAAACTCCTGAAGACTGGGCATTAGTGACAGACGCAAAAGAATCACGGGATTCTATTCCAACCTGATTGAGAACCGACAGATGATTAGCTGTGCTGTGACAGAGCATTTGGACCTTTTTCACTGAGAGGATGGGATGTAGCCATTGACAACAGTGATACCCTACATACAACTTGCCATGGAAAGGAGTAAGAAGGATTAGACGAAAGCAGTAGGAAAGCAGAGATTCAGGAGGAGCACAGCATCTCCATACACCTATCTGAAATTTCCACCATTAATTTACATAAGTACTTCTATCCTATTTTATTTATCTTTTAATTATCTAATCCAATCACATTTGAATCAGCCTGAATGAGATCTACAAGATGACCATAGCTTGCTTCATACCAACAATCTTTGTGGGATCGACCCTTACTCACGTAAGGTTTATTTCTTGGACGACCCAGTACACTTGCTGGTTAGTTGAGCGAAGTTGTGGAAAGAAAGTGCTGACTTAACAAATGCACATACCAAAGAGCCATTATTGATGATCACAATTTCGTCCACCAAGTTTTTGGCGCCGTTGCCGGGGATTGTTCGAGTATAGACAACTGACGGTTCATCTTGTTGCTCAGATTAGGTAATTTTCTTTTTATTTTCTTTTCAAAAAAAAGTTTTCGAAATTTTTTCAAAAATTTTTCTTTATTTTCGTTTTTCCAAAAGAATGTTTTCGAAAAAAATAATAAAAACACAAAAAAAAATCATAAAATCATAAAAACAAAAAATATTTTGTGTTCTTGTTTGAGTTTTGAGTCAATTTTTAAGTTTGGTGTCAATTGCATATTCATATTGTTCTTGCATTTTTTTTCAAAAAATTCATGCATTCATGGTGTTCTTCATGATCTTCAAGTTGTTCTTGGTAAGTCTTCTTGTTTGATCTTGATGTTTTCTTGTTTTGCATTTTGTGTTGTTTATCATATGCATTTTTTGTTTGTTAGAGTCCAAGCATTAAAGATTTCTAAGTTTGGTGTCTTGCATGTTTTCTTTGCATCAAAAATTTTTCAAAAATATGTTCTTGATGTTCATCATGATCTTCATAGTGTTCTTGGTGTTCATCTTGACATTCATAGTGTTCTTGCATGCATCATATGTTTTGATTCATAATTTTCATGTTGTGAGTCATTTTTATGTTTTTCTCTCTCATCATCAAAAATTCAAAAATCAAAAAAATATATTTTCCTTATTTCTCTCCAAATTTTCGAAATTTTGGGTTGACTTGGTCAAAAAAAATTTTAAAAATTAGTTGTTTCTTATAAGTCAAGTCAAATTTTCAATTTTAAAATCTTATCTTTGCAAAAACTTTTTCAAAAATCAAATCTTTTTCATTTTTTTTTACTTTCAAAAATTTTAAAAATGTTTTTCAAAAATCTTTTTCTTAATTTTTATCTTTATTTTCGAAAACTTAATTAACAATTAATGTGATTGATTCAAAAATTTGAAGTTTGTTACTTTCTTGTTAAGAAAGGTTCAATCTTTAAATTTTAGAATCTTATCTTTTAGAGAAAATTGCAGCTATAATCACTGATAAGGAATAATATACTATCAGCTTAGGTTACTCAATAACCTCAACTGATCATAATTTGCAACAAAGATAGTTCTCTCTTTTTGTTTTCTCAAATCTCAACGCAGAAGAAAAGCATAGTGCAATGCATTCGAGTCGTAGTGAGTTATTAAAATCAATTCTCAATTCAGTGCAACAGCAACAACATCATAAATCTCAATTTTCGACTAATTAGTAAGCTTAAAATGCAGCAACGATAAATTCAGCCATCATGAGACCTAGAATCATGATTGCAGCTCATGTTCAATTTAACACTGAAATTTGGAAAAAATAGTTGAGAAATCTTACGCTACACAAAGCACACAAGACACTGACCTATGTATACAACAGGGATTCGAGCTTTGGAGAGTAAGCGAGTGACGACAACCGGAGAGGAGAGAGCGGCGGCGAGTGGAGAGGAGCAGCAACGAGTGAGTGGCGAGCAGAGAGTAGCGCGCAGCGACGACGACAAGAGAGGAGTGTGAAAGAGTAATTCTCCATATACAAGAGATTTTCAATACAAGTCATACAAGTCATTTATATTTACGCTATTTCACGTTTTTTTGTGTGCCTTTTTTCTTCTTCCTCTTCCTCTTCCTCTTCCTCTTCTTCTTCCTCCCGTGTCTCTTTTTTTTCTTTTTCGTAATTTTTCTCTCTCGTTATCATCGTCATCAACACCACATCTTCCTCCCTCTTTTTTATTGAAATTTCTTCTCCTCTTTTCGTTTTCTCTTTCTCCTTCATTAAAATCACCTGAAAAAATGAAGAAACATTATTTAAGGTACTGTTTTACTGTTTTTCTAGATTTTTTTTAGATTGTCTCTGTCATGTGCCTCATCCTTAACCAACAAAATATTAAAAGATTTCAAGAAGAAATATACTGTCTCCTCCTATATTGGGTGTATTTCTTAAATCCTTTGAGTGTATTTATTAAATCCTTTGGGTGTATTTCTATAATCGTTTGGTTTATTTCTGTAACTGTTTGGGTGTATTTCGGTAATCCTTTGGATATATTTCTATAATCGTTTGGGTGTATTTTTGTAATCATTCGGGTGTATTTCTGAAGTTCCATCATCTTCAAAACAATTTTAAAGCTTGATTTCAGAAACCATGAAAATCGAAAAAAATATAAGCAGATCGAAGGCAAAGAGAGAAAGCTTTTCCATACAAATCATACAAGTCATTTATATTCACGCCGTTTTCACGTTTTTTTTTTGTGCCTCCTTTTTTTCTTCTTCTTTCTCCGTACTTCCTCTTCCTACTCTTCTTCTTCTTCTTTCTCTGTGTCTCTTCTTCTTCTTTTTCGTAAAAAAGGAAACGAAGATGAAACACGCGAAGATGATTCAGTAACGCGCGTGTTAGGCCCAACTTGTAAGACTTGTAACTAAAAATAACTTGTATGTGTAGCACTCCTCATGCACTTCTCATTATACAGAACAATAGAAGAAAAAATGATTTTTTTTCAATATAAATTATGAAAAATATTTATTTTTTTTTAAAATTTGTATGTGTAGCACTCCTCATGCACTTTTCAATGTATGTTTTTTATGTATTTGGGCAAATTCATCGAATCTCACGGCGAATTCTATAAAAATTAACAAGTTCGCCTTATACTCGAACAAACTCTCCCTGGCGAATTCCACCTTAAATACATTAAATTGAGTTTGAAAAGTTAAGAATGGTAAGTATTATCATCGTCTCCAAAATTTATAAGAGTACACAAGAGTATACAAGAATAAGTCGTATTTTATTTTTGGGAAATAATTATTTTTCTAATTTATAATTAAAAAAATTTTGTTAGACATACTTACTCCAGTGTACTTATATATTTTTGAAGACGATAATAATGATTACCATAAACCCATGAGACAAAAATAATATATAAAAATAATAAAAAAATAATATCAATATATTTAGTTATTTAAATCTCATAGTATGTTAGTTAGTCAAATTTTTAATAAATATAATTAACACATTAAAAAATATATTAATTTATATTAAAAATATTTTTTCTCATTTTAATGTTTTGGCATTATTGTGTGATACGTTTATTATTAATATCAGTCCCTTGTTCAATATCTTATATCTGTCAAATTATATTTTTATGGATTATTTTTTATATAATACAACAAAAAATTATAGTTTAATAATTAAAGAATCTATAAAAAATATAATTCGAATTAACTAATATTAAATTTTTAGCAAAATTGTGAGACAAAAATATTTGTAAAAAAAATAAAAATTTACATCAAACAACTTCAATTCTCTTTATCAAAAAAAATTATTTTTGCCCAAACTATTATAATTTTCTGAGTCCATGGCAACCATTATCATGGTCTCCAAAAATATACAGGTACACCGGAATAAGCCATATTTAACAAATATTTTTTAATTATAAATTAAAAAAATAATAACTATTTCCCAAAAATAAAATACGACTTATTCTTGTGTACTCTTGTGTACTCTTATGTACTTTAGATACGATGATAATGCTTACCATTGTTAACTTTTCAAACTCAATTTAATGTATTTGAAGTGGAGTTCATCGGGGAGTAAGGTGAACTCTATAAAATTTATAAAGTTTGCCGGGATGTAAGGCAAACTTGTTAATTTTGTTAGAGTTCGCTGTGGGATGCGGCGAATTCGCTCAAATCCAAAAAAAATGTGCATTTCGGTAAATAAAGCTCACAAATGAATTTTGAAAAAATAAATATTTTTCACAATTTATATTAAAAAAATCCAGAAAAAATCACTATAGAATAATCCTAGCTACTTCTATATATAGCTTTCAATAATAGCTAATTAACTTAATTAACAATACTAAAGGGATTATTTAACTTGATGCTGAGTTAGCTCATCACTTCTACAAATAACATTACTAATTATTAGTTACAACTTACCAAAGTAAAATATGCCAAAACAATAAAACTAACTAATTTACATCTTCATCATCCTCCCTCAGGTTGGAACTAATCACTCCACTTGAAGAGGAATCACATCCTCCCTCAAGCGGGGAAAGCAAATCAAGTATTCCTAGCTTGTTGAGTAGCAAACCAAATAGTCCTGGGACAAGCGCTTTTGTGAGCAAATCAACTGTTTGATTAGCTGATATAACTGGCAGTAATTTAAGCACACCGCATTGCACCTTCTCCCGCACGACAATCCACCTCAATGTGTTTTGTTCGTTCGTGAAAAATTGGATTCGCCGCAATATGCATCGCGGATTGATTATCACAATATAAACTGATTGGTTGTGAGTGTTGAATCCGAAACTCAAGAAGGAGAAACAATAACCATTTCCCCTTTCTAGTTGCTTGTACCATAGCCCAATACTCTATTTCGGAGGAAGAGCAGGCTACCGTTGTCTATTTTTTACTCTTCCAATACACGAGGGAAGATCTAAGAAAGTAACAATACCCGGTGACTAAGCATCTGGTGTCCGCACACGTAGCCCAACCAGAATCAACAAAGCCAGAAAGCTTGAAATCATTCTTGGAGGGGAAGAATAACCCCTTGCTGGTGCTTGTTTGAGGTAAAGAAGAATGAGCAATGAAGCCTTAAAATGTTCATCAGTGGCACAGTCAAGAAACTGGCTGAGTTTACCAACCACATACGCAATATCTGAACGTGTATTAGTCAAATAAAGGAGTCTTCCAAGCAACCTTCTAAATTTTGTCAACTCTGGGAGCTTAGAGCTACTATCCTTAGCTAGTTTTCCATTGTAAAGCATAGGCCACTTGCTGGTTTTGCCTCCACCATCCCAAACTCATTAAGGAGATCCAAGGTATATTTCTTTTGGTACAAAGCAATACCTTGAGAACTGCATGCTACCTCCATTCCCAGGAAGAACTTTAGTCTTCCCAAATCCTTGATGCTGAATTCAGCATCCAAGGCTTCCTTAATAGCATTAATCTCAACTGCATTAACTAAATCATCCACATACACAAGGATCACTGCTAGTCCACTACTGGTGCGCTTGGTATAAAAGGAATGATCATGACTGGATTTGAGGAAACCGTGCTGCTGAAAAAAACCACACAGCCGCGGATTCCATTGGCGGCTCGCCTGCTTTAACACATATAACGATTGATCAAGTCAACAAACAGATCCGGCCAAAACATTAAGTCCTTGTAGAGCTGCCATGTAAACTTTCTCATGTAATTCACCATGTAAAAATGCTGTATTAACATCCAATTGGTGCAACGGCCAACTGCGGACTGCTGTCAGGGTCTACTCGCAAAGTGGTCATTTTTACCACCGAGCTAAACATATCAAAATAGTCATAACCAACCCGTTGGTTGTGCCCACGAGCCACAAGTCGTGCTTTGTGTCTCTTCACACGACCATCCAGGTTGAATTTCACTTTAAATACCCATTTACAACCGATAGCACGCTTCTCTGGAGGCAAAGAAGTAACGGTTCATGTTTTGTTCCTTTCAAGAGCGAGCAACTCCGTACTAATGACGTTTCTCCAACATTCATGAGCTACAGCCGGCTGATATGTTTTTGACTTCTCGGTTGTGGTAGAGCAAGGGAAAAAGCTCTAAAAGGTGGGGACAACTTCCCATAATGCACCATTTGCGACAGGCCATACTTCCATGAATCAAATTGTAAGATAGAGCAATTTGTCCTAGCTAGCATGCAATGATAATCACGCAAGTAGTGTAGTGGTCTGCTAACCCGAGTTGACCGGCGTAGGGAAACTATAGAAGAAGATGAAAATGAACCATTTTGATGCATGGACTTAGACGATGAACTATTTTGATGCAAGGACTCAGATGGATCCCCAACATGCCTATGAACAACTAAAGGATGGGATAAATGAGATGCAGATGTAGAATGGGAAGATACGACACTATCCAAAGAAGAATAATCACAAGTAAAACGATCGAGTAGTGCAAGATCCGAACTATGGTTAGGACCAACAGATTTGGAGGTATCCATAGCAATATTAAAATTGGACAGCAAGTACAGAAAGGAATATTCATAAAACTCCACATTCCTGGACAAGTAAAGCTCCTTTGTTCCAAGATCAAATAGAAGAAAACCTTTTGTACCTGATTTAAAACCAAGAAAAATGCTCTTTCTTGACCTTTTATCAAACTTCTTCCTACCGTGAGCTAATGTAGATTCGTAGGCCAAACAATCGAATGTTCTAAGGTTACTAATATCAATATTTTTTTATATAAAGCAGAAAATGGTGTTTGATACTTTAAAATAGGAGATGGTAGTCGATTAATTATATGCGCAGCTTGACCTATAGCAAAAATCCAAAAATATTTAGGTAAACCAAATTAAAACATCAAGGCTCTTGCCACATTGAGTAGATGTTGATGCTTCCTCACAACAATACCATTTTGTTATCGGGTTTTAACACAAGAGGTTTGATGTGAAATGCCCTGTGTTTGGTAAAAAGTAGCGAGTTTAAATTCCAGACCATTATCCGAGCGAACAACTTTGATATGTGTTTGAAATTGTGTTTTAACAAAGTTTACAAAATTTTGCATTAAAGAACCTATTTCAGATTTCAACTTCATAATGTAAATCCACACAAATCTTGTTTTGTCATCTACTATTGTTAAAAAATACTTGAATTCTTGCATTGAAACAACTGAATTAGGTCCCAGAAGTCTACATGTATCAAATCAAAGCTGCGCGCACTTCTTGACTCACTAAGAGGAAAAGGTAACCGCTTTTGTTTAGCCATGTGACAAGAATCACAAGGTATATTACATTCAAGCCTATTGAATTTTACACAAGGATAAACCTTCCTAACACTTTCAAATGCACTATGTGGTAAGTGACCTAGTCTATTATGCCACAAACTAGTAAGAGAAAATTGATGTTGTGATACCAAATCTGCTATCCTGATATTCGAACTAAAAGTTATTTTTCTATTATTATTACTCTCCTTTGGTTGATGTATGATGTTATCCGTAGATGTAGAAGGAACTAATGCTAATGATGCATGCAAATCAGTTGGTGTATCTAACATGTACAACCCTTTACATGCTCTAGCTGTGCCAATCTTCTTCAAGGAGGTCTGACTCTATATTTCACCACCATTATCAGTAAAAACACATTTACAATACAAGTATTTTGTAAGCTGAGACATAGAGAGTAAGTTGAAATTAAAACTGGGTATGTACAACACATTAGTGAGATATAGTGTGTCTGAAAATACCACAGTTCCACAAATATTTGAGGTTGCGTAAGATCCATTTGGCAATTTCACAAAAATTGACCTAATATGCCTAAAAGTTGCAAAAAAAATGCAATGAGTGTGACACATGATCAGTTGCTCCTGTGTCAAGCACCCAAGAATTTGAAAAGAAAGTGTTTACCGATAATAGATGTGCAATATGTAAGCTCATGCATAATGTGTAAGCAACTAAAGTTGTACCTCCCTGTCTTGCATTGGAGTTGCAGGTTTCTCTCATACTCTCTCCATGGCAAGCTTGTGTACATTCCTGTCGAAAAAAGGCAACTAGTGCATCTCTCAAACTTTGATTGGACAATGGTAGATCATCCTTCTCTTTGTCCTGCTTCAAACCACTGCCACTTTCATCATTTACCTCAGTAGCAATGTGATTAGCTGCTGCCAAATTGTTCACTTCCCTTGGCTATTTTTGCCTCTGGAAGTGTAGTGGAAATCCATGCTTGTGATAGCATGTGTCCACCAAGTGTCCTGCCTTGTGACAATATGAGCAGCTTTTAGGTGAGTTTCTTCCACTTTGTCCACCTCTTCCACCCCGCATTCCTCGTCCTCTCTCTCTAAGGACGCTATTATCGTTGAAATTGTGAGTGAAATTGGTAAGAGCTGCGAAGCTCCTGGTCTCACTATCCATCCCATGGATTTGTCTCTCTTGTTGAGTAAGTAGAGGGAACATTTCATTCACAGCAGAAAATGGCTTCATCAGCATGATCTGTGCTTGAACGCCACTAAATTGCTTATTCAGTCCACGCAAGAATTGAACCGCATAGTTTCTTTTCCAGTAACTCCTAACTACTTCAAGTCCACATTCACAATTCACATCACAGCTAACATACACTAGAATGGGTTCAAAACTCTCAATGTCTTCCCAAAGTGCCTTTATTTTTGTGTAATATTCTGTAATATTCAAGTCTCCCTACTTCATAGCCTATAATTCTTCTTGTAATTCCACAATTCGAAACAAGTCTCCATGGTAATATCGATGCTCCAAATCTTGCCACAGATCTGCCGCACTCTCGTGCCAAGCTATGCTTTGAGCTATGTCACTGCTTAGTGACAAATTAATCCATGACACTACATACGTGTTACACTTATCCTACACCACAAACTCAGGATGGTTCATAATTGGTTTAGCAAGTGTGCCGTCAATAAATCCAATTTTATTCTTTGATCTCAAAGCTCTCTTCATAGATCTAGGCTAGGAGTTATAATTATAGGTATTCAACACGACTGACACTATAGAAACTCCAGGATTCTCACCTGGATGGAGATAGTAAACGCTCGACGGATCTACCAAAGCACTCGCACTTGACCTAGCTCCGTTCGAGTTCAGATCTGGAAACCTAGAGTCAGAAAGACTTCGATAGCAATCTCGCTAAGCTTCGAAGCTCTGTTGTGGTTAGATTTGAGTTCTGATCGCGGTTTCCTTCTACGTCTGAAACGTCTGCCATTGAAGTAGAATCACAGCTCCGATCTGTAACTGTTCTTCACCTTTCGTTAGATTCTAGATCTTCCACGCTCACTGCACCATGTGAAAACCATGCTCAAGATTAAAATTGAGAGAAAGAGATGTGATGGGAGTACAGGGAGTACGTGTGAGAAAATGCACTTCTCATTATACAGAAAGATAGAAGGAAAAAATCACTATACAATAATCCTAGCTATTTCTATATGTAGCTCTCACTAATAGCTATTTAACTTAATTAGCAACACTAAAGGGACTATCTAACCTGATGGTGAGTCAGCTCATCACTTCTACAAATAACATAACTAACTATTAATTACAACTTGCCAAAGTAAAATATGCCAAAATAATAAAACTAACTAATTTACATCTTCATCAGAGAGAGTGGCTGCAAGGGGAGAGGAACGAGTGGCAGCAAGAGGAGAGGAATGAGCGACGATGAGGAAAGAGAATGAGGGCTGAACGAATGAGAGAGGGCATGCGTTTTTGTGAAAATGAAACCATAATTTTAACTATCTATTTAGTTAGTAACCAACTATTTTTCTGTTTAGTTTTTAAGTTGGTCGCTACGCTAATGATAAATTTAATTACTGAATTTAGTGGTTAACTACTTTTATCACTTTATATTTTTATTAGTCGCTAAATTAGTTGTTAATTTTATCATTTACAACCGATTTAGCGACCAACTATTTTCCAGCTTAGATTTTATGTTGGTTGCTAAATCAATCACTAATGATAAATTTAACGACTAACTGCTTTTATCACCTTATATTTTTATTAATTGCTAAATAGGTGGCTAATTTTATCATTAGCTACTGATTTGAAAACCAACCCCTTAGTAATCGATTTAATGACCAACAATTTTTCAACTTAGTTTTTGTACTAGTATCTAAATCAGTAGCTAATGAAAAATTAGCGACCGACAACCGAATTGGTTTTTTTATGACCAAAAAGATATTAGTTACTAAATTTGGTTGCTAATTTCTGATTAGTGACCGATTTAGCGAGCAACTAGAATGGTTTTAGTGATAGTCGCTAATTTAATTAGCTACCAACTTTTTTTGGTATAAAAAATTGGATCGGCCACTAAATCGGTTGATATTAGCAGATGATTTTGTTGGTCGCTAAAACTTGTCGCTATTCCAATAATTTTTGTAGTGACTAATACTAAAATAAATAAAATGATCATTAAGAAAATAAAGCATCATCAACAACAAGGATTTTTCACAACATCAGCAACAATAATGAAAATCTTAAAACAAAAGTAGAAGGAATAAATAAGAAACATTAGCAGAAGTAACAAGACACAACAACAAGACAGCAAAAAAAAAAACAATGTAATAAATAAAAAATAGAAGAAAAAATTTGTACCAAGACGAGAGATCAATGACAGAAACAAATCTGCATTTCAAATATCAAAAAATTAATAAAATAGAAAAGAATTAAAACCCTAATTTAGAAGTGAAATAAAGAAGAAGTGAAACGAGCAGAAGTAGATTTGCATTGAAAGAGCACAAGAAGAAGGAAGAAACTGCAAAACGATGAGAATGCAAGCGGTGAGTGGCGAGGAGAGCGGCAAGCGAATAAGGAGTAGCGCTGCAAAGCTCGTCGGAAAATAGCAAAAATAGCGACTCTAACTCCGCCGTTCGATCTGCTTGTGTCAACGCGGTCTCCACCACACCCGCTCATAGATGTGCTAGCGTAGGAGCAGAAACAGCGATGGTGGCACATGACATCTCCCTCTTCCCCTTATCTCTCGTCATGCTTCTCTCTCTTACTTTTTTTAATTTTATAATTTTTTGTTAGAGGTAATTTGGTCCATAATTTTAATATTTAGGTAAAATGATGATTTTAAAACCAAGTTGAACTTTAAGGACGAATTCGAATGCAAAAAAAAGTTGGAAATGAATAAAATTTTTAGTCTAAATCATAGAGACCAAAATCATATTTAACAACAACAACAATAATAATAATAATAATAATAATAATAATAATAATAATAATAATAATACACTTTTTAAATTTATAGGTGATTTTATGTCATAATATCATAATATTCAAATTAACTAAAATAGTCACACAAAAAAATTAACTAAAATTATAAATACAAAATAAATTATATATTTACATAATCTTTTGTATATTTACATCATATTTTATGTCATAATATTCAAATTAACTGAAATTAACTGAATTTATAGATATTTTGAGCGTATTTTTCATTTCTTGTGTCTAGAATTGAGAGTTTATTGAAAGAAACAAAAGACAAAGAGTGTTCGGACAAAAATCATATATTTATTTTGTTTAAGTTGTATTCAAAAGTGTGCTAAGTTGAGTACATTTGGTTCTTCTTATCTAAATTGTGTTAGTACTTAAGTGTTGAACTAAGTTTGAATTAGCTTAGGGTTTTATAAAAGTGTGACTATTTTATATTGATAATTGTAATCTGTTTTGATTATAGTGAAAATTCTACTATTTATTACATTATATTTTGTGACTGAACCAAAATATTTCGTAGTGTATGTTACTCTTCTTCCTTTCTAAAATTTACAACTTTTAGTTTCATTTTGTCTCTTATTGTAAGACGAGACAAAAACAAAAATAATATCTTAAAACCTATTTTTCTGCACAAGTTATTCTTTAACTTAAAAAGTGAATCTATAATTCAATTTCTTTTTCAACCCACTTGAAACCTTCATTATTTTATGTACCATTTATTATTTACTTTTAACATTAAAAGGTAAAAGATACATATATAAAAAGGATATACATAATTGTTATGTATATAACATTCCTTTGTAAATAAACGAGAAGTTATAAACAAATGATATGTAGCCAAACTCATTCATTCAAGCGATAACTTCTACCACGAAAGGCAATCCCATTATCTCCCTTATCATGATTTTGTTGCTGAGAAGAGGAAGCATTATTGTTATTATCATTCCCTTTAGTGTTACTTGTTGCTTGAGACCCCCCAAGTCGGTGACTTCTTCCTTTGAATACAATTCCAGATGATGGATTAGATTGCACTGGAGCATTCACTTGGGTACCCTCTCCCCAATATGCCACTATTTTGTGTCTGATTTGGTACTTAGTTAAGGATTATAAGAAGCGTGATCAAATGCTATGTATTTTAGGGAGGGCATATATATGTTTTCAACAATGATTTATATGAAAATGTTTTGAAACTAAATTAAAGAATAAATACCTTTCTCATCCTTGACCATTTGTCCAAAACACAAAATGTTTTTCTATAATTTGAAAATTCTTCATCGATTGCCAACCATCCAAATAATTGGTTTAAGCGACTCTAGACACATCAGCAGGTCAGTATTTACAAGGATTACTTAGACTATTATTTGAATGATTGAAAAATAATTTTACAACAAAACAACAACAACAACAACAAAGCCTTGTCCCACTAGGTGGGGTCGGCTACATGAATCAAACGACGCCATTGTGCTCTGTCATGTATCATGTCTACAAAGAGACCGTTTACATGTAGATCTCGTTTGACCACCTCATGGATGGTCTTCTTAGGTCTTTCTCTGCCTTTCGCCCTTTGTCCATCTTCCATCTCATCCACCCTCCTGACTGGATGTTCTATCGGTCTTCTTCTCACATGTCCAAACCACCTGAGACGCGATTCAACCATCTTTTCCACAATAGGTGCTACTCCAACTCTCTCCCTTATATCTTCATTCCTTATTTTATCCAATCGCGTATGACCACTCATCCATCTCAACATCTTCATCTCTGCCACACTCAGCTTATGTTCGTGCTCCCCTTTAGCCGCCCAACACTCCGTACCATACAGCATAGCCAGTTTTATAGCGGTGCGATAGAATTTACTTTTAAGTTTTAAAGGCACTTTTTTGTCGCATATAAAACCAGATGCACTCCGCCATTTTGACTAACCTGCTTGGATCCTATGATTTACATCATGTTCAATCTCTCCATTATCCTGTATGATGCACCCAAGATACTTAAAACTTTTAACTTTTCGTAGGGTGTTCTCTCCAATTTTCACCTCTATATTGGAGTTTTCCCTTCTCAGACTGAACTTACATTCCATATATTCCGTCTTGCTACGGCTTATGCGCAGACCATACACTTCTAGAGCTTCTCTCCATAACTCCAACTTCTTATTTAGGTCTTCCCTTGAAAGATAATTTTAAATTATAGAAAATATTTTATCTTTTAAATAAATTGTCTAAGATTGAAAGAGACATTTATTTTAAATTAAATGATCAGCAACATAATTTTTTTAAAGTTAAACTAATAATTTACTTAAAAAAATAATGGATACACCCAGAGAGGGGTTTTGAACTTGATTTTCCCACCAGCAAGAGGATGAAGTACTGATAAGAAGTAATATAGGTGTCCTGCAAGCATCCCTAAAATATTTGGTTTTATAGGACTTCCAAATATTAAGTCTAGAGCTAGTAGTGCCCATGGAAGGTAAAAACCCTGCACATCAATAAAGATTAACAAAAGTCCGATAGTTACTATAGATTATGAATTATACTCCATCGTTTTTAAATTATTTCTCTCATTCAATTTTTCAATATATTAAAATATTAATGTATCAAAACACACTTTCAAGTAAAAATTTGTTGGGAAATCAAAATGTCCGATCTAAAATTCTTCAGGAATCAAGATGATCTCGGATGTTTGATATTGTCCAATAGATTTTATTAATCGAAACAAAAACAAAAGTATAGTATAGGATAAGGCAGGACAAGGTTAAGCAGTGTCAAGATTTAATCCTATCTATCTTATTGCGATCCTTAATAAGAGGAGGAATTGAAGAAGCAAAAGAAAAAAGAAAGAAAAGAAAAAGAAATGAAAAGCAAAACATATGGGAGAGAACAAAAAAAAAGTTGAAAAAATGAGACTTAATTAAAAAGAACTTGTTGCGTTAGTACTAATAAATCATTTCACTTTGTTGGTTATAAGCCAACAATTTGACAAATGTTATAAGCAACAAATTGATAAATGTATTTTTGTGATGACTGATGAGAATGAATTCTTTCAATTATTTTTAATAATTAAAGAAGTAAAGTACGATTTTTTATCATAAATTTTATAAGTGAAATTAATAAAAAATATGAGAGAAAAAGTGTAATGAAGGGTTAAAAATCATACTTTACTTCTTCAATTTTTTTTAACAATCGAGAGAATCTATACTGATGATATAATAAAGCAGCAGCAGCAGCATTAAGTAAAAGCTAACATCATTAAAAATTTAATGTACCTTCAATGATACAACACCATAAATATTGATTCTCGCATTTGGAAACTCACGGCTCCAAACGTAAGTGATCATGTAAACTATAGATACTCCCAAGAATCGAACCCGGAAAAATGGCACAAAAGTGATCACCTAATACATGAGGATGCATGCATCAATCAAAATAAACCATAACATGTTTTCTCTACATGCCTAATAGAATGTTCTAGATAAAAAAAAAATGTTTAATTCGTTCACTAAATCATTGAATTTTTCTTAATTGAATTTTTCTTAATTGAATTATAATTTCCTAAAACATAAAACTGCAGTCATGTACATTTTGGTTCACGACTAAACAATAATCATTCGTTGGCCTGTTAATCTAAAGAAACAAGTGTAATGAGTATAACTGAATTATTAAAGGGAAAAATTAGTATAATGAATATTAATGGATTAATTAAGTCCAATTAACGTTCAATGAAAGCATTAAGGTAGCAAGGTATGGATTTCACTACTGTGAATATAGGTTTTGGCCGCCGTGTGAAGGATTTATGAATGTAATTAGAACTATATATGAGTTTGAATTGGAAATAATGGTGAAGTTATGAAAGCATGTGCAGTAAAATAGACAGAAGAAGAACTATTGTTTAAAAAGAAACTTGGAAAAATAACGCAATAGTAGAGAAGACTTTGGCTAAAAATCAATATAATAATTCATTTATATTAATTAATTTTACATATTGTATGTATATGTATATGTATATGTAGGGGATGTATTGTATGAAAATGAGATTTTTAGGGGATGTATTGTACGAAAATGAGATTTTTATATGACAATGCTAGAATGTATTTATAGCTATTGGATTGATTTAAATGATTAAAATTGAATATGCTTAATAAATAATATACATACAATGTATTTAATATAGTCATTGAATTCATGAGAGAGAATACATAATACCATTGTATTTATAGTCATTATCTTTGACTAAAATATTCCTAATAAATAAATTAAATAATTATATTTCACATAACTATAAAAATATAACATATAAGAAATTATATTATCAAAAATATTATGTTCAAAAATATTATACTCAATTATTATTAAACAAATTATTTATTTAGTGTTATAAATTGATATAAATTATTTTTAATAATAAATTAGAATATGTATGTTTCACTATACATACTCTTAAAAATGAATTCATAATTTTTAAAATAATTTCAATACCCATAAAAAGAGTTCTTTGACAAAAAAATTTGAAGTATACCGTAATAACTTTATATTTCTTGTTTTATTCTTTTGATGACATGAGATTATTAAATACCTATTTTTTAATAAAAAAAGCATTTTTTAATTATGATTTCATTTTAAAAAAAAATATTATTTACTTTTTAGAGAAATGGAAGTAGCCTACAATCATTAAAGAGTGCATTTTATTTGCTGGTCTGCGTATAAGAGTTTAACTATAGTGCGATAACAAAATTAGTTCTTTAATTTCTTATGTTATATGTTTATAGTTATGTGAAATATAATTATTTTAATTTATTTATTAGGTATATTTTAATAAAAATTAAAGATAATGACTATAAATATAATAGTTATTAAATGTATTTTTTTCATGAATTTAATAATTATATTACATACATTGCTTGTATATTATTTATTAGGCATATTCATTCTCAATCATTTAAATCAATCTAATAATTATAAATGCATTCTTATGTTCTAATATAAAAATTTTAAATAGAACTGATTAAAATAAAAATTTTGATACTAATTTTAAAGATTTTAGTCCAAAATCGGGTCAAACAAGCCAAATCGAACGAACCGGTCCGTATTGAGCCCGTGGCCCAGTCCAACTCTACTTAAATGAAGGGCATCAGCCCTTCTTTCCCAAACAAAGGGGGAAACACACTGAAACATAGTGAGGGGGAGAAGGAGAAGAGCAAACCCTTGGCTCCAATTTTATTCTGCCATAACTTTTAATTTGGGGCTTCGATTGACGAGCCGTCAACAGCCACACATTTGTCTCGAAATTCTCTACAAATCCTGCTAATCAATTTGGTAAGAAAAACTCAATCTCACTCTCAGTATCTCCCTCCCAAATTTGAAAATTTGATGAGTGAGTGTTGAGATTTTTAGTTGTTTTGATGTTCTAGGGCCAAATTAACTGGAGAAAATTAGTGGGTCTTGCTCAATTTGATGCATAAATAAGGTAAGAACCTCAAGTTCTTGTTGATTTGTGAATTAACAAGCTTGAATGTTGATTATAGTAATATGTTGTGGGATTAGATTGAATATTGTTGATTTGGAGTACATTGATGATGTTGGGAGCTTGATTGTTGGACCTTGGTGGCTGAGATTCGGTTAGGAGAGGCTTTAGGACTGTGGTCTCTTAAGGAACGTTGACCTTGAGGTGTCTTTGGGTTTTACGAGGAATCGGCTAAGGTACTATTTAAGTTTCATTTAAGTACCATGTGGTGTGATGTAAATTTCTAGGTTAGATTCCCCTCAGATTAAGTTTGAATTTAGTATTTAGATAGAGTTGCTATGTGGAGAAGACATGATGTGATAATTGATGTTTTGGATGATTTATTGTTGTTGTGTTGATTGAAATTGGTATTAGATAGTGAATTATATGGTTATGAGTTTATGTATATTGATTTGATGAAATATTGAGGCGGAGGCCGTGAATTTGGGTCGGAAGTTGGAAAGAGGTAAGGACGGTAAGTGATGGTTGATGATTGATAAGTTTTGATAATGATTATGAATAACGATAATAATTGATTGTTGATTTATGAATAATGTTGGTTAATTGTAAATTTGTTGGATTGAAATTGATAGAATTTGATACTGATATGTAGAGAGAGGGGTGATAAGAGTATGGAAGGATTTTAGTTGGAAATTGGGTTATTTTAGGTTGGAAAACTTTGGTATGAGAATGAAATGTTGGAAGATAAAGTTTTTGAACTTTTGGGTAAAACTTGGTTTTTAATGAATTTCGACGATCCATAACTTGAGCCTCGGATTTTGGAATTGAACAAAATGTATTTCAAATTAAAGATAATTTTGAAAGCTTTAAAACGGTATACATTTTGTGGAAATAAGAGTTTTGTATAGAAAATTATGGACGTCGAAAGTTAGGTGCATAAAACTGAATTTATGGACTTAACAAATTTTAACCTATTCTGCATGACTCGCGTACGCAAGCCTCGCACGCGACGCGACCAACCTTTTCGGGTTTGGTATCTCACGTACGCGAGCAAGAAAAAAAACCCACCCACGTGTACGTGTGACTCCTGTTTTCAGCAAAGTGAATTTTATATTTTAAAACCTAATTTTGAACTTCTAAACCTCTATTTCCACTCTCTAAGACCCTAGAATTGAATGATAATGGTAATGAAGAGGGTTGAATTAGGAAGTGATGGTGACTTATAGGAGAAGAGAGGTTTTGGAGTGGGGATTTAAATTGAAAAGTGTGAGTAGAGCGAGTAACTAAGTAATAAGTTGTTGGCAATATTGAATGAGAAGTGAATGATGAGGATGATTATAAATGATGAACTTGAGATTGAATTAAGATATGAATTGATAAAATGTGAGTGTACGAGAGAAGGTATAAGGGTGGTAATGATAAATAGTGAGTGTGATAGACACTATATGTCTGGTAGACAGTGACTGTGACTATGATTGATTAATTGAGAAAGTGCTATATAATTGATGAATTCTTGGCCATAATGATATTGAATGAATGAATGTGAATGATTGATGAATGAATATGATAATAGAAATCTGATTGAGATTGATGATGATGAGTATGTTGAGTTTCTCTCTGTTGTAAGGTGTGTCGGGCATTATATCCCATGAGTGTGACGGACACTATATCCGGAGACCGTGGTGGGCGCTATATCCCAAGAGTGTGAAAGCACCTTACCCTGAAAAGTGTGTCGGGTATTATATCCCATGAGTGTGATGGGTACTATATCCCGAGAGCGTGGAGGGCGCTATATCCTAAGAGTGTGGGAACACTTTGTCTCAAAAAATGTAATGGGCACTATATCTCATGAGTGTGATGGGCACTATATCCCGAGAGTGTGATAGGCACTATATCCCAAGAGTGTGGAGGTATGTCAGAGAGATGATATCTAGGTTAGCTACCGGATATGTCGGGTTCTGCCAAAATAACCGACACGTGAGCTCACGGCCAGTAGGATAGACATACATCATATGCATCTGTTTGAATTGTTTGAGTTTGCTAATAACTTTGGTTTGCCTAATTGTGCTTGTTTCATAATTATTTTTTAATTGTCTTACTTGCCTTACTTGTGCATTACTTATCTGTATTGTTTGTGTTTGCATGAGTTGAAATACTTGAGGGATGGTTCGGTTCTTGGATTGTTCAGTTGGAAGGTAGTGAAAGTATAAAGGATATTGGATTAGAATTAGAATCCCCTATGGTAGTTGCCAAGTTATGGATTAGTGAGAACTTAGGATGGATATGACGAGGTAAGAAGTTTAAGATGCTTAGTAAATTTATATTATAGTGTATTGTATTTATTTGGCACTATTATCGTACTGGAAACTTATGGGTCCGGAATTCTCATTCCGTATATATATCTTGTTTTTCAGATGCAAATCCAGGTGCTCATCAGTGAGCTGTGGTTTATCTGAAAGATGGCGAAGACCTTTGAAATTCTCTTATTTACATTTTTCTTAGATCCTCTTCGCTTTTGTTTTGAAAACTTATGCTATGTATTTAATCCTTTGAAACTTGCCTATAGAGGTCCTTATGTATCTTTTGGGAGAGATTAGGAGATATTGTTGTCAATTACTTTTATACTGTACCCTAGCCGGCCTAAACTTCGCAGGTCACAATTAGTGGCTATTTACTTATGTTATATATCTATACTTTGTCTTGTTCTTACTCTTCTTTATAGTTTTATCTTTGTATCGTTGTCGATTCGTACTTTGTCTTCTAATTATCGATACGTGAGTGTTGCAATTTTGCGATTTTATTTTTACTCTTTTCAGACTTCTCGATTTATACTTCTTTTCAATTATTTATAATTATATATTATAATTCACCTTGAGAGTCATACCACCTTATTATCATTGACTATTGATTCGAGTATAAGAATTTGAATAATAGGATGTTACACTATTCTTATATTACTAACATCTTATTCAGTTTCTACTTGTTTGGCTTAGTTCAAATTATGCTCAGTTACATTACCTCTTTCAACAGACCAGAGGAGCAAACATGTAAAAATTGATTTAAATAAACAAGAATTGCGTTACATACCAAAAGCGAGAGTGCACCAAATATGAACATCCAAACATAGTCTGCAGTACGTTTATCAAAGGGTCCTCTTTCCAACGAAACTCCATATTTTGCTCTGTTCAATTATTAAATACTCAAACAATCATGGTTCTAATTTTTTGGAAAGTTGAAGATTACTATATAAAGTTAATAACTTAATATAGATACTTTCATCAAGAATTAAATCGGAGATATAAAGAGACAATTTTGGTCACTTTTAACTTTAAAGTATGGATTCTCAGAATTTAGAACAACTGAACAACTCAAATAGTAACTTTTATTTTAATTTCATTTGGGGTCTCATAAAATGCTACATCTATATTTGTGAAGTTATATATCTCAAATAGTAATTTGAAACTAAATGTAATATTTGTCATTCTAATATTTGGTTCAATTCAATTTGAATTTCAGTCCAAAAAAAAAATTCAATTTATATTATTTTTAATTATTTATCGAGATAATTATACAAGTGACAAAATTTTATTAATCGTCTATTGAAATAATATCATATCTCTAACGTGAGATCAATTTTATTTCATCTAATAATTGTAATACACATTTCAATTTTAAATCAGTTCACTTTTTATAAATATAAAAAATAATACTTTAAAAATACTCTTTGAAATTGCTCATGGAGTGTAAAGTAAGGGATGTGATAAAAAAAAAATTACATTGCTACTTACATCATTATAAGTCGAATTGCAAATGGAAATGAAAACGGTCCAAGAAAGAAGAAATTTGTGATAAGCCTCCAAATCTACATCAGGGACAAACAAAACATAAGTGAGTAAATTAAATAAATGAAATTACGAGACAATTAGAACTTTTGCTAGAATTTTATTGCTAGAAAGAGTTGATCTCAATTTTAGCCTTAGAACGAAAATCCGGGTCCCAAGAATTTTAAGAATAGGTAGTTGTTGGCGAAACATAGAAGAAGAATGAATCAATTTAATTTTTTATGACAAACCTGAAGGCGTTTAAATACAAGTCCATAAAAGAGTGCTATGTTCTTTGCATCATATAATTGCAGATAATATGCAGCACTGATCATCAAACATAACACTCCATAGGTCTTACTGACAGGTGGTAGAGAACGGTAGTAACTGCAATAGCAACATAGAATTAAATTAATTTTTCTAAAATGGTATATGGCAGCATAGCAAAAGTTTTAGAATTTAGAAAAATAAACAAGTTTTGGTATAACTTTAGAAAAATAACATAGGAGACTCTGATGAGTTTTTACGAAATTTGTTTGAAGATTTTAAATCGAAAAATCATTGGAACAAAGCTTAAAAAGAAATAAATCTTGCTCGGTCTCAAAACATAATGCACTTATAGGAGATGTGAAGCAAAATAATTGAGCATAATTAAGATGATTATGATGGAATTTTGAGCATAAAATGATATATAGTAACAATTTCAATAAAAGCACAACAATTAAAATGCAAATATGCATCAACAAATGAAAATCTAATCTCTGTTTAGAGGGAGAGAAAATAGAGAAAGAGAGAATACTCTGCTGGAGTAGACATATTGAATTGAATTGAATGGAATGATGGGAATTAGAGAATGTAGAGTTACATATAAGATGAAGAAAGAAAGGAAAATATAAAATAAAATTTCACAACTTTGGAAATTCCAAAGAGTAGTGGAATACTAGTATGAGCCAATAAATGATGAAGAATTAGTCTTTGAAGTAATGACCATTCAAAGTCTAGCTTTAGCACCAGATCACACTCCACACTGTCGTTATCTAGTGGAGATTATTAGACTCTAACTCCTTTCGTATTGCGCATGAATTTGGAGAGTATTTTCCTGTCTTATTCCCAAATTATATTTAATAGAAAATTTGTAAATATTAAAATAATAAAGATAAAGGATCATTTGAAAAAATCACAAAAAATAAAGAAAAATGGTATTATCAATTTTAACTGCAATTATATTGTTTTGTTTAGATTAATACCTCAAATTAAGCTGTAATAAATTTTATTCAAATTGTTTTTTATAATATAAATAAATTATTCCTGAATTTTTAAAGAAAACTATTATTTTTTGTTATAAAAATTCGAGCGCAGACAATTATAAGAGTAAATCCTTAAATTAGTCCCTCAAATTCACAACTTTTACTATTTTGGTCCCCGAGATTTAGCTATGGACACTATATTAGCTTTTAGATCCTTTTTAACATTGATCTAGCAAATAAAATGTTAAATTATCTTTGACTTATTATCCTAGATATACGGTTAAACGACGTCGTTTTGTTTTTTGCACTTAAACAAGACAAAACAAGAAAACGAAAAAGAGTTTAAATTATGTACAAACAGATTATCTCCCCTTATTCTCCAAAACGACCTCGTTTTTGTTTTGTTTAAACGCCAAAATGAATAAACATCATTTAACTCGGATCTAGCATGGCAAGCCAAAATTATTTCGACATTTCGTTCATTGACTTAACACCGAAAAGTGTCCAGACACCAATATACATGGTGCCTAGAATTAGATTTCAAAAATTAGTACAGACAATTTTAAATTTAAAAGACTAAAATAATAAAGGTTGGGAATCTCAAAAACTACTATACGAATTTAATCCAATTATAACAAAATTTATAAACAAATTTGATACAGATCAAAGATTTGGTAGTGTTCCTTCAATAAAACTATCCAAAATGAGTAATTTGTTAGGTGGTTTTATCAAATGTTTTGGATAGATTATTTAATTCTTTTATCATATTGTTGTAAAAAGATAAAGTTATCTATAATTTTAAAAAGATAATCAGTTATTTTTTGGTTCTAAAATATATTTAAATATTTTTTATTAGTTGAATAATTTAATGTTTTGGACTTATGATTTTTTTAAAAAAATTTTGGTCATTTATAAAAAAATTTATGTGTTATTTTTAACTAAATGATATATTTTGTAATCATTGAATTGATTGTGTGGTATTAAACTAAAAGAGAAGAAGAGAAGGAGGGAGATTTTTGAATTATGTAGAATTTACCAAAAATACAGCACCGGAATTTTCTAAACGTGAGACAAGAAGTTTTTTAATTTTGATACTGAAATTTTTTAACGATGACACAGGTTCTTATTAAAAGGGTGAAATAAGAATTATGAAAATATGAAAGAAAAAGAACATAGCACTGAAACTTTTTAAACATGACACAAGAAGTTCTTAATTTTGACATTGAAATTTCTTAACCATGACACAGATTCTTATTAAGAGGGTGAAGCAAGAATTATGAAAATGTAAAAATGGTGGTGATGATATTGAAGGAGGAGGAGAAAAAATAAAAAAAGAAGAAATCAAATGAAAAAGGAAGAAGGAGAAGAATGAGGAAGAGGATGAGGTAGTAGTTGTGGTGGTGACGACGACAATAAAAAAATGAAAAATGAGAAAAAAAAACGAGGAGAAAAAGAAAAAGAAGAAGTAGTAAAAGTGTAGGTAAGAATAAAAGAAAAATCACAGGAAAAAGAAGAAGAAAAAGCGTGGACGAAGAAGAAGAAAAAGCGCGCACATAGGATTTCGTTAGACCTGGTGTTTTGTCGATTTTTAGCAAATCGATGGTGGTTCGATTCTAATGGTCTGGGAGTAAAAGCAACTCCTCTTTTGCGAGTACCAATTTTTCTAAGAGTGCATCAAAGATCTTCGAATTAGACGAAATTTAAAGGAAAGACTGAAAAAGGTGTTAAATAAAGATTTTTAAAAGTAAAATTGACTAAAATCGAAATGGCTTGCATTGAATTTAAACAAAGCGATAGAATGCCTTCGACTGAATCAAATGACTTTTGACATGGAAATTGAAAGTGCTGAAATGTAAATTTAACAAGAAAATTAAAGTTGTTTGAAAGATAAATTGAACATGAAAAGTAATGTTTTGCAAAAATTATATATGAAAAGTAAAAACAAGTGGAAGGAATCCTACAGAAATTTGACTCGCAGCAAATTCAGAAAGTTGCTGGGATGTGAGTGTGCGTGAGTAATTTCTGAAACCAAGTTCCAACCTTTGTTCCTTTGATCCTTCTAGTATTTATAGCCATTTCCTTAACTGATCAATCTTGAAGTGACACCCCCACGTATGCAAAAACGTAGGTAATCGTTCTCGCTCTTTTGTCTGATCGTGTGACAGTTGTTGGATAACCCTTGATTTTGAAAATCTTCGATTTCCTTTTTTTGAGTGACTTCTCGAATTGCTGATCCAATTGAACTCTTACTTGGTGTCCTTACATACATCTCTTTCGATACCAAATTCTACTTCAAGGCTTACGGAAGGGACAAAGCATCTCCATACGCTTATCTGAAATTCTCACCAATGAATTACATAAGTATCTCTATCTTTATTTTATGTTTTATTTATCTTTTAATCATTAATCCTCGATAACCATTTGAATCCGCCTGACTGAGATTTACAAGATGACCATAGCTTGCTTCATACCAACAATTTCCGTGGGATCGACCCTTACTCGCGTAAGGTTTATTACTTGGACGACCCAGTGTACTTGCTGGTTAGTTGTGCGAAGTTGTGATAAAGAGTTGAGATTGCAATTGAGCGTACCATGTTGATGGCGCCATTGATGATCACAATTTCGCGCACCAATGTGCCACGCTTTCCTTCTTCCATAGGCCACGCTTTTCTTCTTCCTTAGGCCATGCTTTCCTTATTTCTTTCTCTTCTTCATCTTCAATTAATCAAAACAACCAATCAAAGTATCACCAAATTCACAAGGTTTGTAAATCATTCAAAACCCAATTAGTTTTAGCTTAAACCTCATGATTTAGTATCAAATAAAGGATGGTTGATTGATTCAACAAAACCATGCAATTCCACTCCAAACCACTTACTTACAATGCAAGAAAGTGCATAAAACCTAATGAAACAAGTGAAAAATGCTTGAAAAGCTAGCATAAGATGACTTGTCATCACAACCCAACAACCTTACAAAGACAACAACACAATCAAATAACAAACCAATAGAACAAGAAAACAAAACACAAAATCATACCTGCATATATTGCCTAATGGCAATATCTCCAACCTCATTCGCCAATGACACATCAGCCGACGATTGACAAACCTCATCAGCGACGACCATATGAGGAAAGTCTTTACCCCAAATAGATGACCCATCACTATGGTCATGCAGTTTTTTCTAATTATCCATAAATTCATGAATTTCCACAATAGGAACCTCCACCCCTCCCCATCTTCATCAGAGTCCTCAGATAAGTCCACAACATCTAATTTCCTTTTCTTCAGTATGACCTTCTTCCTTTTTGGGTGAGGTTGATTAACCTCACCCACACCAGTACCCTTATCTGGTTTCGAGGTCAACCCTTCCTTTTCCAGATTTTTACTTTTTACCCGAGCTCTTAAAGTAGCAATAGATACTCCAGGATACTTCCCACCTGAAACAAATATGAATCAAACAGTTACTAACATACTAAATCAATACCTACAAAGCTATATTTCAACACCTTACCCAAATACTCTACAACGGTCTGCCTATTGTCATCCCATTGAAGTAAATCAAAAATCGAGATTAACTCTTTTCGGGTAATAAAGTCTACTAAATACTCAATGATGCATTCATTTCTCGGACTGATCGTCTCAAAACCTAGAATGTTTTGGGGTTCAAAGCAGCTCCACAATGGAAACTTCTCCCCAAGAGTTTCATCAAAATAAAATGGAAAATCACTCTTAGCAGACCTGACTTTCAAATACATCTCTTTAAAGTCCTTGAAAGAGGACTTATACAGCTTAAAAATGGCAAAACCCTCGAGAACTATTCAAGTTCACCCAACCACCCTTCTAAACAATCTTGGCCTGAAACATGAAGAAGAATAACTCTAACAACGGATTTTTCTCCAGAAACTCCATCAACACCTTAAAACTTCGCAAAAAAGCCCAACTATTGGGGTGAAGTTGCGAGGAGCACAACTCAACTGCTTTAAAACCTAACACTCGAAATCCGTAAAAGGAAGCTTGACCCTCAACTCTTCTAGCACACAACTGTGTATGTAAAAGAACTCGAAACCCTCCCCCTTATGAAAGACACGATCATGAGCAGAACATGACAGTAACTCTAAACGCACACCAGAACCCCTTCTATCTATCCTATTCCTATCTATCTATTTGATAGCTTCTTCATCAACAAACAAAGAAATCCGTTTTCGCACATCTTCGTTCACCAAATTGTAAGACCAATCAATCTTTTCCTTTTTCTCTTTCTCAAACCCCATTATCAACGACTCAGAAAAATAAACAAAAGAAGAAGAAACACTACAGGTAGCAGAGATAGAACAAAAGCTTACCTCTCTTGCTCATTTCTTCCTCCCAAACATTTTTTATAATTGGCAAGATAATGACTTACAAGATAACCATTTGGATTCTAAAGTATCTAAATAAACCATTAACAAAATTGCTTGGGTTCCACCAAACCGTCCCATCAGTTACATCCACGATGCAGAAGGCCTCGAGAACATGCACACTCTTCACATTAGCATTTAATGTCTTAACTATAATTATTACCATTTTTTCTTTAATCCAACTTGATATTTATTATTTTTAATAAAGCATCTTGATCTGGGGGCTCCATAGCTATCTTACTTACTGAGTTATGACTCATTATAAGTTCAACCTGCTTCATCAAAAATATTCACAGGCTAAGCTTGAGGATTGTGATATGGCTGTTACAAATCATAAGTCATAACTCGGCATTATGCATTATAACTCGGGTCAACGGGCTATAACCCATCTCAAACGGTATAGCTCGGAATCCTAACACCCGATCAGATACCATAACCTGCCGACCTGTTATATTTACCCTTCAATGCAAATGATTACCAAAAAACATAACCAATCTACTCCACATCACCTATAAAGATATGGCATTTTATTTTCGGAAGGACACACAAAAAATTTATAATACTAACTTAAGCATCGACTGCAAGCGACCGAGTTACATCAAGGTCATTCACCCAAGAGCACCCACAATAAAAAAATATTATTTTTCTTTCTCAAGTCACATTCAAAATACCATAAGTGCACACTAAATAATTTTTAACACAACTAAAATTCATTCGAAAATTTTATATAAATATTTTTTGAACAAATCTAAAATTAAAAATTAAACATATTATCAAATATTTACTCGTGAAAATATGATTGAAAGTGAAATATGTTAAAAAATTAAGAATTTACTTTCTACTAGTTAGATTAAAAGAATTAAACAAACACATCCTATAATGAATATTACCCACAATAAAAAAAAATTATTATTTTTTCTTTTTTAAGTCACATCCAAAATACTATAATTGTACACTAAATGATTTCTAACACATCCAAAATTCATTCGAAAATTTTATATAAATATTTTTTCAACATATCCAAAATTAAAAATTAAACATATTTGATAAACATAAAAAATTCATTATATGAGTGACGTTTAAAAATGTTTTTGGGATGTTTTGAAAATTTTGAAATGTGTTAGTATGTTGTACGTGATTTGTAAATTAAATTTAAATTTATAAATTTTAGTCTTTCTAAATTTTTGAAAAAGAAAAATCATATCTATTAAATGTATTTGTTTTATATTTTTAAAAATTAAAGTAATAAAAAGGTGATTGAAGAAATAATTTAAAAGATACCTTATTGTAGTGATAATTTAAAAGATGGACATTTCTTTTTTCTGAATGGTAATTGATTTACGAATTACCAATAGTCTTCTAAAACAAGTAAACAACTTACAAAATGATGCCATCTTAAACAATGCAAGAGGGGACTAAATCCTCCACTCTCAATCGCTAATTTTGTGACACCATTCTCATATGATGATTTTTTTTGATAAAAATATGATGATTTTTAAGGATAAACTATGTAATGCGATTGATTTAATTAATGGAAGTTGATGCATCATCGGATAAGCGGTGACGTTAGGGTGACGTCTAAGCAGTCCTCGCCGGAGCCTTCATGATCTTCGGATAGTAGCTCTACGACGAAGAGGAGGACGAAGACGGTGGGGACCAGGGTACCGGTGGGGACAAGTCAGGTTCATATGAAGACGGGGCAAGTGTGTACACGTGGCGAGCAGTTATTGGTGAGCTCAGTTCAGATAGTGACTGAAAGATAGTTGCAAGGAAGTAAATGGGATAAGTTAAAGCCATGTTTGGTAGAGATCAAAGCAAGTAGCTAGTGGGGGTCGATTTTTCCTTTTTGGATTTTGTAATACAATAATTGTTATTTCTTTGTCCTACTCCCAGGTACTTTTCTTGAAGTCATGCTTTTTTTTTTAAAGGTCTACACCGGCTGATGTAAAGAAATAAAGAATGTTTATACTTTATAGTGTTAGAAGAAGGATCGAGGGGCCGCGCGTATGGAGAGAGAAAGTTGGCGAGGTATTTTTACAATGCTCGACTACAGCAGATAGCACTAGTTTTTGATGCAGTTCGGTTTGGTTGATTCTCAACGATTTTTATCTTGAAACGGTCTTGGTTTTGGATTGAATCGGATTAGAGTCTGATTTATTAATTTCTCAATTCAACCGAAATTCAATTTAGTTTTTACAACTATGGTTTCATATTTTTCGAATAAATTGCCTTATCTTGCATGAAATTAAAGCCCTTATTCTCTAAGTAAACAAAAAAAATCCACGTGTGAATCTGAATATAATTGTCGGTAGATATATTTTAGTATTGAAGAGGGTGTGCTTTACTGTATTATAAGAGTGTACACAAAATTGTTATCCATAACAGTAGATTGTAGATACGTTTCATCCATTTCTAAAAAACTTAGCCATAGAAATATGAGAGATAATTGATATAAGTTTACATGTTAAATGATGACAAATATAAGCTTTAGAAAATTTAAATGGTAAAAAGATTCATGTTATCTGGAGATATGAGCAATGAAGGAATCCATTTCCCGTCTTGAAACCCCACCTTCATCCATGGATTCAAGAACGGCATCTCTCAGCTTCAATGCCGTCTTTCTCATCTCATCACCTTCCTTTGATGCCATCAAAGTTCTCACAGCATTCTCAACCTCGGAAGCAGTAACCAACTCATCCCTTTTGGCCCAATCCTTAACAACCAAACCAATCTTCAACACTTGGGTTATCAAAACCATGTTCCTTGGTTGGTCAGAGTGCATAGGCCATGCCGCAATTGGCACCCCCATTGTTATGCTCTCCATGGAAGAGTTCCATCCACAGTGACTCATAAATCCTCCGGTTGAATTGTGCCTTAGAATCTCCAATTGTGGAGCCCAATCTCTTATAACCAACCCCATCCCTTCAATTCTCTCTTCAAATCCGTCAGGGAGAATGTATCTCCTGACTTGGCCATCGAAAATGTTCCCTTTGTCTGCATCTCTCAGCACCCATATGAACTTCTTCTTGCTCTGTTCCAACCCAGTTGCAATCTCTTTGATTTGTTGCTCCGTCAATGATGTTGTTGTCCCAAAAGAGATGTATATAACTGAATTTGGTTCTTGCTTATCAAGCCACTCAATTATGATGTCCTTTTCCTTGCAACTTTTCTTGCTGGGGAATAAAGGGTTGAATGGCCCCAGAGCAAAATGCTTAATATTTTTGTTGATGCCAGGGAACTGTTCTATCATCTCCATATAAGGACCTTCAATGGCTCTGCTTGTGTTGTGGATGAACCCATTACTCAATGCAAAGAATTTGACTTGTTCTGTAATGAAGTCCATTATTTCTTCCGGGAAGCATCCTTCTAAAGAAGCAGCTTCGGTAATATGAACACCAAAACTTTCAATATTCGGATTATTGTTTTGCATGAGATCCAGCACAAGGTACAATGCAAAGCAAAACGCAGAGACACTCTGAAAAGTGTAGTTCTCTGCGTTTGGTATATCCGAGGCATCTTGTGCCACAGACGACATTAGCGAGTCGTGGATCACTACCACCCTTTCGTGCAGACACGAAAGGGATCGAAGAAGTGATGCCACAGGCTCACGAAGATTTGAGGAAGCGTAAAAGGAAGGAATTATGTGAGATGGGAACATGCTTTGTTGGTTAGGGTTTGGAGGAGGAGAAGGAAAAGGAGGGACTTCAAAGTCATGGAAATGGAGTTTGGAAATGGAGGTTGGTTCCCAACCTTGAACACGAAGTGTGGCTTGGCGGTTGTGTGATTTTGTTCCAACGTAGTGGACGGGTATGTTGTGTGATATGATTAGGCGTGAGAGATGGAGAAGCTGGTTGAGGTGGCCTTGTGCTGGGAAAGGTATCATCACAACAACAACTTGGTTTTGATTATGAACATTATTATTGTCATAGGTTTTGCCAGTGGAAGCCATTCTTCGAGTTTGGGCTGTAGGGGTTGATGCTTAGCTGGCTACTATGCAATGTACATATAAAGTATACTAGACTTTATTAATATTTATAATTTAAAAATCACATTTTTTTGTTTATTTATTTTATGAGAAGTGGAAAACGACATTTGAACGTTATTCGGGGTAGTATCAATAAGATGTCATACCTCTTATAGGTGGAGTACTATTGGTCCGTTATACCTTTGTTGGTCATCCGACTTAAAAGGCAGTTATTGGGTTCTTAATGATGATGTTTTGGTTGGGCGTTACCTTGTTGAAATTGTAACGTGTAACGGCAGAGTTGTTATGCAGATTGCCGAGTTATGATCATTGATTGCCGATTAATAACTGTAATGCCAAGCTATAACGCCAGCTTTCTGAATAATAACGTGAATAATGCCGAGTTATGAATGATAATGCCGAGTTTATGATGTTGGATTTGCAACGGCCGGATCATAGCCCCCAAGCTTGACCTGGGAATTGTGTTTAATGAAGCAGGTTGAGCTTTTTAATGAACAGGTCAGTTAATTGAGTTGGTGCATAACTCGGCATTTGACGTGGTTTTGGAGCCCCCAGTTCAAGATGCTTTGTTAAACAATTAATAAATTAATATTAATGAGAGAGAGAATACTGTGTGTACTTATTAATGACGTGCGTCTTCTCAATGCACATCATATCTCTTAGGGCAGTTGAAGTGACTGTTTGGTGGTACTGGGAAGCGATTTTTTGGATTTTGAAATTAACCTTTGGAGTTGAAAAGGTTTGATAGTTTGACATAAGGTTATGTGAGCTTTATCAGAAGAAGTTTGAAGTAAAATATGAGCGAGAGAGGTATTATCTTTTTCTGACATTTTTTACCTTTGCTTTCCTTTTCTGTTATCTTTTTTCTTGTTCTTTCTCTTTTTGTTATTTGTTTGATATTTTTATGGATGACCAATTTGGTTCCATTTTCCTTTGTATAAGGTTGTTGGTCTAAGGCTTGCCAGTTTAGGGCGTAGCCGAGAAAAGAAACATCGTCAAATGGCCGAGTAGAAGCCAGATGCGAAGTTGGAGGAACAGTTGAGCTTGAAGAATGTAAGGGTTACAGAACTGGAGAGTAAAGTAGCTGATCTTGAGAAAGAGCTAAAATTGATGAAGGAAAACTATGCAAAAGAAGTTGAAGATTTGAAGAAGAAAGAGGCCGAGCTTTCTTCTATGACTTCCCAGGTTGTAGAGATAACAGCGAGATTTGAAGGAAGTTGAGAAAAGTAAGGTAACAGAAATTTTAGACTCTTTTGTTGAGGGATTTGAAAGGGCTTCCTTGCAAGCAAAGTTTTTGGCTCCCAATTGTGATTTTTCTCAGATGGATTCGGGCAACAATTTCAGAGATGGAGTTATGGTTGAAGATGACGGAGATGCCGAGGAAGAGGATGAAAATAGTTGATCAGTGTGTATATTTTGTGTGTTAAAACATGTATGTTAGTGATTTATTTTGCTCCTATAGTGAGCTTATGACTGTTTATGTTCTTAATTTTGGTACTGTTTATGTAAATAGTTTATTTGGCTTTTGGTTATTTGCACATGTTGATTTTGTAGAAAATATATATATTGTTATGATAGGTGAATTTCTCCTAGTTGTGATTGTGGCTTGGAGCCAATTTGTTTTTTAGGCAAAATTGTGTTAATGGTATAATGCCATTAATTTGATGGAGAAGTATCATTGAAAGGCTGAGTGGGCAGAGTTTATTGAGATGCCGATTTAATAGGCGTTGATAGTATGTTGTGTAACTGCATTCTGTTTAATGATCGGCAGTAATTCTGAGTATTGCTCGGCAATCTATTATTAAGTCCGAGTAGTTTGTTTAAGATTGTGGATTTGTTTTGACTGATATTTGTCGAAAGGTCGGGTTCGAATTATAATCGGATATTTGATTGAATGATAGTGTTCGAGTGTTCAGATTTTGATTAAGATGAGTTACTTGATGGAATGATTGTATCTGAGAGGTTAGATTCGGAGTGAGATCGGATATTTGTTTAATTTTGAATAATCGGCTTTCGATTTAGATCGGAGGTTTGTTTGATTGAATGATCGGATTCCGATTTAGATCTAATATTTGTTTGGTTGAATCAGCTGATTTCGATTTAGATCGGATGTTGGTTTGATTGAATGATCGTATCCGAGTGATCGGATTCCGTTTAAGGTCGGCAGTCGGATTATCTGATTGTATCTGAGTGATTGGATTCTGTTTTAAGGTCGGCAGTTGGATTGACTGATTGTAACCGAGTTATCGGATTATGTTAGAGGTCGGATATCAGATTGACTGATAGATTTCGAATGACCTATTTTGGCATATGATCGGTGTTGATAGTATCCGAATGGTCGGATTGATAGTATAAGTCGGCATTATATGTTTATAGATGAAGCGGAACTATGAAATGGAGAAAATAATGATTTGATAAAATAAGAAATTTATTTATTGAAGAACCCTTGATTTCAAAGGCCCAGGTAGGCTAGCCTCGTTAAAACCTCTCCAAGCAAAACCCTTGTGGGAAAAATCTTAGTAGTAGGAAAAAGAGTACTGGCCTGTCCCTGGTATTAACTGTAATATAACTTTAAGAAAGATACATTCCAAGTGTTAGGGAGATCTTTAACCTCTAAGGTTTGTAGTCGGTAGGCTCCCTTGCCAATTACTTCTGTGACTCTGTAAGGGCCGTCCCAATTAGCTGCTAGTTTGCCATGTGCTGATGGTTTCATAGCTTGTTCTGTTTTTCTGAGCACAAGGTCGTGGACTTGGAAAGACCTTGGTTGAAGTCTCTGGTTATATCTTCGAGCTATGTGCTGTTGCATGGCCAAATGTTTGACCGCTGTTGATGATCTTATTTCTTCTGCGAGGTCAAGTTCGGTTTGCCGAGCTGTGTCTTGTGTAGTCTGGTCGGCTAGTTCAGTGTGCAGTGAGGATTGGGAAATCTCCACGGGTATCATTGCGTCGGATCCGTAGAGTAGCTGGAAGGGTGTCTCTTTTGTTATTGAGTGGACAGTGGTGTTGTATCCCCATATGATCTCTGGGATAAGCTCGGCCCAGAGGCCTTTTGCTTCATCTAGTTTCTTTCTTAGAGCATGTAGTATTACTTTATTTGCAGCTTCAGCTAATCCGTTTGTTTGTGGGTGCTCTACTGAGGAAAAGTGTTGTTTGATTTTCAAGTCCTGCAAGAAGGATGGGAATTTTTTATCAGCAAACTAGCGACCATTATCTGTGATAATGTGCCGAGGAATGTCGAATCGACAAATAATATATTTCCAGATAAAAGAAAGCATTTGTTGTGATGTAATCTTGGCTAGAGGCTGTGCCTCTATCCATTTGGAAAAATAATCAATTGCTACAATGAGGAATTTTACCTATCCTGCTATTGTGGGGAAGGGGCCGAGGATATCTATGCCCCATTGGTTGAATGGCCAACTTACCTCGGAACAGCGTAAGAGTTCGGTCGGGAGATGTGTGATCGGACTATGTTTCTGGCAGTTGTTACACCTTTTAACTTTTTCATGGCAATCCTGTCGTATTGTCGGCCAGTATAGTCCAGTTCTGAGTATTTTTGAAGATAGACTTTCGGGCTTCGAGGTGTGTACCACAGATCCCTTCATGTGCCTCGGCAAGTGCAAGCGCGGCTTCTATTCTGCAAAGACACTTTAGTAATGGACGAGAGAATTCTCGTCTATATAGGTTGTTATTATAAACTGTAAAATAGGAGGCATGTCGGCAGAAGTGTCGGATATTTTCGACGTTGCCTGGCAAGTTTCCTGTCTGAGGATAGTCCATGTATGGAGATTTCCAGTCTGCTTCCTGTGTAACACTTAAGATTTTTGTTAGTTCAATCCTTGGCTTAAGCAATGTAGATTGGAAAAGGGATGACCTGTTTGGATGAGTACTGGCGAGTTTAGACAAGATGTCATTTCGGCCATTACTCTCCCTGAGTATGTGCTGTATTTCGTATTTAGAAAATTTTGAAAGTAAATTTTGTATGATGTCAATGTATTTAGAAAGCAAATGGCCCTTTACTTGGTATAAGTTTTTTACCTTCTGGACGATGGTAAGGAGTCGCAGTATACCTTAAGTTCGGTGATGTTTAGGTCGGCAGCGAGTCTAAGGCCGGCAATTAAGGCTTCATACTCACTTTGATTGTTGCTTGCTTTGAATGAAAAATGGAGGGAATGCTCGATGACGTTGCCGTGGCCATCATCAAGTATGATACCTGCTCTACATCCTTGTGGGTTGGAGGAGCCGTCGACGTATAAGGATGATGAGCGGATAATTTATACGCTTTTTGACATTGTTTTTAGATAGTTTTTAGTAGCATCTAGCTACTTTTTAGTATATTTTTATTAGTTTTTAAGCAAAATTCACATTCCTGGACTTTACTATGAGTTTGTGTATTTTTTTGTGATTTCAGGTATTTTCTGGCAGAAATTGAGGGACCTGAGCAAAAATCTGATTCAGAGGCTAAAAAAGGACTGCTGATGCTGTTGGATTCTGACCTCCCTGCACTTGAAATAGAATTTTTGGAGCTACAGAAGCCCAATTGGCGCACTCTTAATTGTGTTAGAAAGTATACATCCTGGGCTTTCCAGAAATATATAATAGTCCATACTTTGCTCGAGTTTTGATGACGCAAATTGGCGTTCAAACGCCAATTCCCTGCCCTATTATGGCGTTAAACGCCAGAAACAAGTTACAAGCTAGAGTTAAACGCCCAAAATAGGATACAAACTGGTGTTTAACTCCAAGAAAAGTCTCTACACATGAAAGCTTCAATGCTCAGCCCAAGCACACACCAAGTGGGCCTGGAAGTGGATTTCTGCATCATTTACTTATTTCTGTAAACCCTAATAACTAGTCTAGTATAAATAGGACCTGTTACTATTATATTGGACATGCTGGGATCTTTGATCAGTTTTATGCTATCTTAGATATTGGGGGCTGGCCTCACGGCCATGCCTGGACCATTATCACTTATGTACTTTCAACGGTGGAGTTTCTACACACCATAGATTAAGGTGTGGAGCTCTGCTGTTCCTCGAGTATTAATGCAATTACTACTATTTTCTATTCATTTCATGCTTATTCTTGTTCTAAGATATCTATTCGCACACAAGAACATGATGAATGTGATGATTATGTAACGCTCATCATCATTCTCAACCTATCAACGCGTGTCTGACAAACACTTCCGTTCTACATGCTAACGAGCTTGAATGCATATCTCTTAGCCTTCTGGTTCACGATCAGAGTCTTCGTGGTATAAGCTAGAATCAATTGGCAGCATTCTTGAAATCTGGAAAGTCTAAACCTTGTTTGTGGTATTCCGAGTAGGATCTGGGATGGGATAACTGTGATGAGCTTCAAACTCGCAAGTGTTGGGCGTGGTGACAAACGCAAAATGATCAATGATTCCTATTCCAACATGAGTGAGAACTGACAAATGATTAGCCATGCGGTGACAGCGCATTTGGACCATTTTCACTGAGAGGACGAACGGTAGCCATTGACAACGGTGATTGATGAGTGGATAATTTATACGCTTTTTGGCATTGTTTTTAGGTAGTTTCTAGTAGGATCTAGCCACTTTTAGGGATGTTTTCATTAGTTTTTATGCAAAATTCACATTTCTAGACTTTACTATGAGTTTATGTGTTTTTCTGTGATTTCAAGTATTTTCTGGCTGAAATTGAGGGACCTGAGCAAAAATCTGATAGGAGGCTGACAAAGGACTGCTGATGCTGTTGGATTCTGACCTCCCTGCAATTGAAAAGGATTTTCCGGAGCTACAGAACTCCAAATGACACGTTCTCAACGGCGTTGGAAAGTAGTCATCAAGAGCTTTCCAGCAATATATAATGGTTCATACTTTATTCGTGATTAGATGATGCAAACTGGAGTTCAACGTCAGTCCCATGCTGTATTCTGGAGTAAAATGCCAGAAACACGTCACGAACCAGAGTTAAACGCCAAAAACACGTTACAACTTGGCGTTTAACTCCAGAAGAAGCCTCTGCACATGTAAAGCTCAAGCTCAGCCCAAGCACACACCAAAGTGGGCCCCGAAAGTGGATTTCTGCATTTAGAGTTATTTCTGTAAATCCTAGTAACTAGTCTAGTATGAATAGGACATTTTACTAATGTATTAGACATCTTTGGATTATTTTTGGATTACCTTATGATCCTTTGATCATGTTTATGGGGGCTGGCCATTTGGCCATGCCTGGACCATCACTTATGTGTTTTCAACGGTGGAGTTTCTACACACCATAGATTAAGGTGTGGAGCTCTGCTGTACCTCGAGTTTTAATGCAAAGTACTACTATTTTCTATTCAATTCAGCTTATTCTTATTCTAAGATATTCGTTGCACTTCAACATGACGAATGTGATGATCCGTGACACTCATCATCATTCTCACCTATGAACACGTGATTAACAACCACTTCCGTTCTACCTCAGTACGAACGAATATCTCTTGGATTCCTTAATCAGAATCTTCGTGGTATAAGCTAGAATCCTTTGGCGGCCACTCTTGAGAATCCGGAAAGTCTAAACCTTGTCTGTGTTATTCTGAGTAGGATTCATGGATTGAATGACTGTGACGAGCTTCAAACTCGTGATTGTTGGGCGTGGTGACAGACGCAAAAGAATCAATGGATTCTATTCCGACATGATCGAAAACTGACAGATGATTAGCCGTGCTGTGACAGAGCATTTGGACCATTTTCACTGAGAGGATGGGATGTAGCCATTGACAACGGTGATGCCCTACATACAGCTTACCATTGAAAGGAGTAAGAAGGAATGAAGGAAGGCAGTAGAACAGCAGAGATTTAGAAGGAACACATCATCTTCATACACTTATCTGAAATTTCCACTAATGATTTACATAAGTATCTCTATCTTTATTTTATGCTTTATTTATTATTATTTTTGAAAACCTTTATAACCATTATAATCTGCCTGACTGAGATTTACAAGATGACCATAGCTTGCTTCATACCAACAATCTCTGTGGGATCGACCCTTACTCACGTAAGGTTTATCACTTGGACGACCCAGTGCACTTGCTGGTTAGTTGTGCGAAGTTGTGAAGAATGTGAGTGAACCATACTAGTGTGCACCAAGTTTTTGGAGCCATTACTAAAAATTGTTCGAGTTATGAAAAGAGTAGATCACAATTTTGCGCTATCAAGTTTTTGGCACCGTTGCCGGGGATTGTTCGAGTTTGGACAACTGACGGTTCATCTTGTTGCTCAGATTAGGTAATTTTCTTTTCAAAAAGTTTTCAAAATATATTTTATAAAAATTTTCTTTGTTTTCATTTTTCCAAAAATTATTTTCGAAAAATCAAAAAATTTTTTTTCTTTGTTTTCGTTTTTCTAAAAATAAATTTTCGAAAAAAATCCAAAAAAATTTAGAAAATCATAAAAATAAAAAATATTTTGTGTTTCTTGTTTGAGTCTAGTGTCAATTTTTAAGTTTGGTGTCAATTGCATGTTTTTTTTAAAACTTTTGCATTTTTCGAAAATTCATGCATGTGTTCTTCATGATCTTCAAGTAGTTCTTGATAAGTCTTCTTGTTTGATCTTCATATTTTCTTGTTTTGTGTCTTTTCTTGTTTTTCATGTGCATTTTTTGCATTCATAGTGTCTAAGCATTGAAAATTTCTAAGTTTGGTGTCTTACATGTTTTCTTTTCTTAAAAATTTTTTCAAAAAAAAAAAAACCAAATCTTGATGTTCATCTTGATCTTCAAAGTGTTCTTGGTGTTCATCTTGACATTCATAGTGTTCTTGCATGCATCATGTATTTTGATTCATAATTTTCATATTGTGAGTCATTTTTGTTGTTTTTCTCTCTGCTCATTAAAAATTTAAAAATAAAAAAATATATTTTCCTTATTTTTCTCAAAATTTCAAAAATTTGAGTTGACTTAGTCAAAAAATAAAAAAAAAACTTAGCTATTTCTTATAAGTCAAGTCAAATTTTCAATTTTAAAAATCCTATCTTTGCAAAACTTTTTCAAAAATCAAATCTTTTTCATTTTTCTTTTATGATTTTCGAAAATTTAAAAATTATTTTTCAAAATCTTTTTCTTGTCTTTGTTTCATGATTTTCGAAACTTTACTAACAATTAATGTGATTGATCCAAAAATTTGAAGTTTGTTACTTTCTTGTTAAGAAAGGTTCAATCTTTAAATTCTAGAATCATATCTTTTAGTTTCTTGTTAGTCAAGTAATCAATTTTAATTTTAAAAAAATTAAATCTTTTTCAAAACAAATTTCAATCATATCTTTTCAAATCATATCTTTTCAAAAATTTGATTTCAAAATATCTTTTCTAACTTCTTATCTTTTCAAAATTGATTTTCAAATCTTTTTCAACTAACTAATTGATTTTTTGTTTATCTCTTATCTTTTTCAAAACCACCTAACTACTTTTCTCTTTCTAATTTTCGAAAATCACTTCCCTCCTTTTCAAAAATTTTCTTAATTAATTAATTGTTTCAAATTTTAATTTTTAATTTTATTTCTTCTCCTAATTTTCGAAAATCACTAACCCTTTTTCAAAATTAATTTCAAAAATTCTGTCTCTCTCATCTCTTTCTATTTATTTATCTACTAACACCTCTCTTCCACTCTAGAATTTGAACCCACTCTTCCCCCTTTAGTTTGGATTTTTACCTTTTCCTTCTTTTATTCTTTTATTCTTCTACTCACATAAAGGAATCTCTATATTGTGACATAGAGGATTCCAAATATTCTTTGTTTTCTTCTCTTTCATATGAGCAGGAACAAGGAAAAAGGCATTCTTGTTGAAGCTGATCCTGAACCTGAAAGGACCCTGAAGAGGAAACTAAGAGAAGCTAAAATACAACAATCCAGAGACAACCTTACTGAAATTTTCGAACAAGAAAATGATATGGCAGCCGAACCCAACAACAATAATGCAAGGAGGATGCTTGGTGATTATACTACACCTACTTCCAAATTTGATGGAAGAAGCATCTCAATCCCTGCCATTGGAGCAAACAATTTTGAGCTGAAACCTCAACTAGTTGCTCTAATGCAACAGAACTGCAAGTTTCATGGACTTCCATCAGAAGATCCCTATCAGTTTTTAACTGAGTTCTTACAGATCTGTATGACTGTTAAGACTAATGGAGTAGATCCTGAAGTCTACAGGCTCATGCTTTTCCCTTTTGCTGTAAGAGACAGAGCTAGAACATGGTTGGACTCACAACCTAAAGATAGCCTGGACTCTTGGGAGAAGCTGGTCACTGCCTTCTTGGCAAAGTTCTTTCCTCCTCAAAAGCTAAGCAAGCTTAGAGTGGATGTTCAGACCTTCAAACAGAAAGATGGTGAATCCCTCTATGAAGCTTGGGAAAGATACAAGCAGATGACCAAAAGGTGTCCTTCTAACATGCTTTCAGAGTGGACCATTTTGGATATATTCTATTATGGTCTATCTGAGTTCTCTAAGATGTCATTGGATCATTCTGCAGGTGGATCTATTCACCTAAAGAAAATACCTACAGAAGCTCAAGAACTCATTGACATGGTTGTAAATAACCAGTTCATGTACACTTCTGAGAGGAATTCTGTGAGTAATGGGACGCCTCAGAGGAAGGGAGTTCTTGAAATTGATGCTCTGAATGCCATATTGGCTCATAACAAAATTTTGACTCAGCAAGTCAACATGATTTCTCAAAGTCTGAATGGATGGCAAAATGCATCCAACAGTACTAAAGAGACATCTTCTAAAGAAGAAGCTTATGATCCTGAGAACTCTGCAATGGCAGAGGTAAATTACATAGGTGAACCCTATGGGAACACCTATAATTCCTCATGGAGAAATCATCCAAATTTCTCATGGAAGGATCAACAAAAGCCTCAACAAGGCTTTAATAATGGTGGAAGAAACAGGCTCAGCAATAGCAAGCCTTTTCCATCATCATCTCAGCAACAGACAGAGAATTCTGAGCAGAACTCCTCCAGCTTAGCAAATATAGTCTCTGAACTGTCTAAGGCCACTTTAAGTTTCATGAGTGAAATAAGGTCCTCCATTAGAAATTTGGAGGCATAAGTAGGCCAGCTGAGTAAGAAAATCACTGAAACTCCTCCTAGCACTCTCCCAAGCAATACTGAAGAGAATCCGAAAAGAGAGTGCAAGACCACTGACATAATTAAAATGACTAAACCTAGAGAGGAAGGGGAGGACGTGAATCTCAATGAGGAAGACCTCATGGGACATCTCCCAGACAAGAAGGAGTTCCCTATTGAGGAACTAAAGGAATCTGAGGCTCATATAAAGGCCATAGAGATTCCATTAAACCTCCTTCTGCCATTCATGAGCTCTGAAAACTATTCTTCCTCTGAAGAGGATAAAGATGTAACTGGAGAGCAAGTTGCTCAATATCTAGGAGCTATCATGAAGCTAAACACCAAGTTGTTTGGTAATGAGACTTGGGGAGATGCACCTCCCTTACTTATTAGTGAACTAGATACATGGGTTCAGCAAACTCTACCTCAAAAGAAACAAGATCCTGGTAAATTCTTAATACCCTATACCATGGGTACCATGACCTTTGAGAAGGCTCTGTGTGACCTGGGGTCAGGTATAAATCTTATGCCACTCTCTGTAATAGAGAAACTGGGAATCTTTGAGGTACAAGCTGCCACTTTCTCATTAGAGATGGAAGACAAGTCAATAAGACAAGCTTATGGATTGGTAGAGGACGTGTTAGTAAAGGTTAAAGGCCTTTACATCCCTGCTGATTTCATAATCCTAGACACTAGGAGGGAGAAGGATGAATGTATAATCCTTGAAAGACCCTTCCTAGCCACAGCAGAAGCTGTGATTGATGTAAACAGAGGAAAATTAGTCCTTCAATTGAATGGGGACTACCTTGTTTTTAAGGCCCAAAAGTATCCCTCTATGAACATAAAAAAGAGGCACGATAAGCTTCTCTCAATACAGAGTTAAACAAAGCCCCCACAATCAAACTCTAAGTTTGGTGTTGGGAGGCCACAACCAAACTCTAAGTTTGGTGTTGAGAAGCCCCCACATTCAAACTCTAAGTTTGGTGTCGGGAGGCCCTCATCATGCTCTGAACATCTGTGAGGCTCCATAAGAGCCCACTGTCAAGCTATTGACATTAAAGAAGCGCTTATTGGGAGGCAACTCAATTTTTATTTATCTATATTTTTATTGTTCTTTTATGTTTTATTAGGTTGATGATCATGTGAAGTCATAAAACAAATACTAAAATTAAAAACAGAATAAAAAATAGCAGAGGAAACAGCACACCCTGGAGGAAGAGCTTACTGGCGTTTAAACGCCAGTAAGGAGCATCTGGCTGGCGTTCAATGCCAGAACAGAGCATGAATCTGGCGTTGAACACCAGAAACAAGCAACAGTATGGCGTTTAAATGCCAGGATTACACCCTGAGGAGAGCTGGCGTTAAACGCCAGAAATAAGCATAAAACTGGCGTTCAACGCCAGAAACATGCTGCAGATTGGCGTTGAACGCCCAAAACAAGCATAGAGCTGGCGTCTAATGCCAAAACAAGCATTAATCTGGCGTTAAACACCAGGATTGCATGCAGAGAGCGTTTTACACGCCTAATTGGTGCAGGGATGATAAATCCTTGACACCTCAGGATCTGTGGACCCCACAGGATCACCTCAGGATCTGTGGACCCCACAGAATCCCCACCTACCTCAACTTACCTTCTCTCTTCTTCACACAACCTAATAACACTCTTCCCCAAACACCCTTCACCAATCACCTCAATCTCTCTTCCCCACACCTCTTCACCACTCACATCCATCCTCTCTTCCCCATGAACCCTACCTACCTTCAAATTCAAAATCTCTTTCCCACCCAAACCCACCCTAAATGGCCGAACCAAACCCCTCTCCCTCCAGTATATAAACCCCTCCATCCTTCTTCATTCTCACACAACACAACCCTCTCTTCTCCCCCTTGGCCGAATACACATCTCTCCCCCCTCCTTCATTTTTTCTTCTTCTTCTTCTATTCTTTCTTCTTTTGCTTGAGGGTGAGCAATATTCTAAGTTTGGTGTGGTAAAAGCATAGCTTTTTTTGTTTTTCCATAACCACTTATGGCACCTAAGGCCGAAGAAACCTCTAGAAAGAGGAAAGGGAAGACAAAAGCTTCCACCTCCGAGTCATGGGAGATGGAGAGATTCATCTCAAAGGTCCATCAAGACTACTTCTAAGAAGTTGTGGCCAAGAAAAAGGTGATCCCTGAGGTCCCATTCATGCTCAAGAAAAATAAGTATCCGGAGATCCGACATGAGATCCAAAGAAGAGGTTGGGAAGTTCTGACCAACCCCATTCAACAAGTCGGAATCTTAATGGTTCAAGAGTTCTATGCCAATGCATGGATCACTAGGAACTATGATCAAAGTATAAACCCGAATCCAAAGAATTATCTTACAATGGTTCGGGGAAAATGCTTAGATTTCAGTCTGTAAAATATAAGGTTGGCGTTCAACTTGCCTATAATGCAAGAAAATTCACGCCCCTACACTAGAAGGGTCAACTTTGATCAAAGGTTGGACCAAGTCCTTATGGACATATGTGTTGAAAGAGCTCAATGGAAAAGAGACTCAAAAGGCAAGCCGGTTCAATTAAGAAGACTGGACCTTAAGCCTGTGGCTAGAAGATGGTTGGAGTTCATCCAACGCTCCATCATCTCCACTAGCAACCAATCCAAAGTTACTGTGGATCAGGCCATCATGATCTATAGCATCATGATTATAGAGGAAGTAGAAGTTCATGAAGTCATCTCTCTTGAATTCTACAAAGTAGCCGAAAAGTCCTCTACCTTGGCAAGGCTAGCTTTTTCTCATCTCATTTGCCATCTATGCTACTCAGCTGGAGTTATCATAGAAGAAGACATCCTCATTGAAGAGGACAAGCCCATCACTAAGAAGAGGATGGAGCAAACAAGAGAGCCTACTCATGGATCTCAAGAGACGCAAGAGGGAGCTTATCATCAAGAAATCCCTAAGATGCCTCAAGGGATAAATTTTCCTCCAAACAACTATTGGGAACAACTCAACACTTCTCTAGAAGACTTGAGTTATAACATGGACCAAATAAGGGTGGAGCACCAAGAGCACTCCATCATTTTCCATGAAATTAGAGAAGATCAAAGAGCTATGAGGAAGGAGCAACAAAGGCAAGGAAGAGACATAGAAGAGCTCAAGGACATCATTGGTCCTTCAAGAAGAAGACGCCACCATCACTAAGGTGGACTCATTCCTTAACTTCCTTGTTCCTATTTCTCTGTTTTTCGGTTTTAAGCTTCATGATTGTTTATATTTTGAGTCTTTATTACATGATTATTAGTGTTTAGTAACTATGTCTTAAGGCTATGAATAATTCCGTGAATCCTTCACCTCTCTTAAATGAAAAATCTCTTTAATACAAAATAACAAGAAGTACATGAGTTTCGAATTCATCCTTGAAATTAGTTTAATTATATTAATGTGGTGACAATACTTTTTGTTTTCTGAATGAATGCTTGAACAGTGCATATTTTTCATCTTGTTGTTTATGAATGTTAAAATTGTTGGCTCTTGAAAGAATGATGAAAAAGAGAAATGTTATTGATAATCTGAAAAATCATAAAATTGATTCTTGAAGCAAGAAAAAGTAGTGAAGAACAAAGCTTGCAAAAAAAAAGCGGCAAAAAAAAATATAAAAGAAAAAGAAAAAGTAAGCAGAAAAAGCCAATAGCCCTTAAAACCAAAAGGCAAGGGTAAAAAGTATCCAAGGCTTTAAGCATCAATGGATAGAAAGGCCCAAGGAAATAAAATCCAGGCCTAAGCAGCTATATCCAGTTGTTCCTAACCATGTGCTTGTGGCATGCAAGTCCAAGTGAAAAGCTTGAGACTGAGTGGTTAAAGTCGTGATCCAAAGCAAAAAGAGTGTGCTTAAGAGCTCTAGACACCTCTAACCGGGGACTTTAGCAAAGCTGAGTCACAATCTAAAAAGGTTCACCTAGTCATGTGTCTGTGGCATTTATGTATCCGGTGGTAATACTGGAAAACAAAGTGCTTAGGGCCACGGCCAAGACTCATAAAAGTAGCTGTGTTCAAGAAACAACATACTTAACTAGGAGAATCAATAACACCATTTGAACTCTAAGATCCTATAGATGCCAATCATTCTAAACTTCAAAGCATAAAATGAGATGCCAAAACTGTTCAAAAGCAAAAAGCTACAAGTCCCGCTCATCTAATTAGAACTAATATTTATTGATATTTTGAGATTTATATTATATTCTCTTCTTTTTATCCTATTTGATTTTCAGTTGCTTGGGGACAAGCAACAATTTAAGTTTGGTGTTGTGATGAGCGGATAATTTATACACTTTTTGGCATTGTTTTTAGGTAGTTTCTAGTAGATCTAGCCACTTTTAGGGATGTTTTTATTAGTTTTTATGCAAAATTCACATTTCTGGACTTTACTATGAGTTTGTGTATTTTTCTGTGATTTCAGGTATTTTCTGGCTGAAATTGAGGGACCTGAGCAAAAATCTGATAGGAGGCTGACAAAGGACTGTTGATGATGTTGGATTCTGACCTCCCTGCACTCGAAATGGAATTTTTGGTGCTACAGAGCTCCAAATGGCGTGCTCTCAGCGGCGTTGGAAAGTAGACATCCAGAGCTTTCCAGCAAAATATAATGGTTCATAATTTATTCGAGATTAGATGATGCAAACTGGCGTTCAACGCCAGTCTTATGCTGCATTCTAGAGTAAAACGCCAGAAATATGTCACGAACCAGAGTTAAACGCCAAAAACACGTTACAACTTGGCGTTTAACTCCAGAAGAAGCCTCTGCACGTGTAAAGCTCAAGCTCAGCCCAAGCACACACCAAAGTGGGCCCCGGAAGTATATTTCTGCATTTAAACTTATTTCTGTAAACCATAGTAACTAGTCTAGTATAAATAGGACATTTTAGTATTGTATTAGACATCTTTGGATTATTTTTGGATTACCTTATGATCCTTTGATCACGTTTATAGGGGCTGGCTATTCGGCCATGCCTGGACCATCACTTATGTATTTTCAACGGTGGAGTTTCTATACACCATAGATTAAGGTGTGGAGCTCTGCTGTACCTCGAGTTTTAATGCAAAGTACTACTATTTTCTATTCAATTCAGCTTATTCTTATTCTAAGATATTCGTTGCACTTCAAAATGACGAATATGATGATTTGTGACACTCATCATCATTCTCACCTTTGAACACGTGATTGACAACCACTTCCATTCTACCTTAGAACGAACAAATATCTCTTGGATTCCTTAATCAGAATCTTCATGGTATAAGCTAGAACCCTTTGGCGGCCACTCTTGAGAATCCAGAAAGTCTAAACCTTGTCTGTGGTATTTCGAGTAGGATTCAGGGATTGAATGACTGTGATGAGCTTCAAACTCGCGATTGTTGGGCGTGGTGACAGACACAAAAGAATTAATAGATTCTATTTCGACATGATCGAGAACCGACAAATGATTAGCCGTGCTGTGACAGAGCATTTGTACCATTTTCACTGAGAGGATGGGATGTAGCCATTGACAATGGTGATGCCCTACATACAGCTTGCCATGGAAAGGAGTAAGAAGGATTGGAGGAAGGCAGTAGAAAAGCAGAGATTCAGAAGGAAGGCAGTAGAAAAGCAGAGATTCAGAAGGAACACAGCATCTTCATACACTTATCTGAAATAATCACCAATGATTTACATAAGTATCTCTATCTTTATTTTATGCTTTATTTATTATTATTTTCGAAAACCTTTATAACCATTAATTACCCGCCTAACTGAGGAATGTGAGTGAACCATAGTAGTGTGCACCAAGTTTTTGGAGCCATTACTAAAAATTGTTCGAGTTATGAAAAGAGTAGATCACAATTTTGCGCTATCAGTGATCCCCCAACATACAGCTTGCCATAGAAAGGAGTATGAAGGATTGGATGAAGGCAGTAAGAAAGCAGAGATTTAAAAGGAATAAGGCATCTCCATACGCTTATCTGAAATTCCCACCAATGAATTGCATAAGTATCTCTATCTTTATTTTATGTTTTATTTATCTTTTAATTATCAAAACTCTATAACCATTTGAATCCGCCTAACTGAGATTTACAAGATGACCATAGCTTGCTTCAAGCCGACAATCTCCGTGGGATCGACCCTTACTCACGTAAGGTTTATTACTTGGACGACCCAGTGCATTTGCTGTTTAGTTGTGCGAAGTTGTGAAAAAGAGTTGAGATTACAATTGTGCATACCAAGTTGTTAGCGCCATTGAGATCACAATTTCATGCACCAAAGGACCATTCGATGTAGTCCTCAGCTGTGTCTGGTACTGAGAACTCAGCGATGAAGTCGGCTAAGACTTGGGATTTGATAGATGTTCGGCCTTCGTATTTGATATCAAATTCCGAAAGTTCAACCGACCATTTTACTAGTCGACCAGCCAGCTCTGGTTTCTGAAGGACTTGGTGTAAAGGATGATCTGTTCGAACATGGATTTCATGGCTCTAAAAATATGATCGGAGTCTTCTGGCCGAGAAGACAAGGGCTAGGGCCAGCTTCTCAATGGTTGGATATCGAAGCTTGGCATTCTGTAATGTTTTGCTGGTAAAATAGATTGGGAACTGTAGCTTTTCCCTTTCTGCAACAAGAGCGGAGCTTACAGCCCAGTTAGTGATGGATAAATATAAGAATAATGGTTCCCCTTTAATGGGGGTTTGTAAAATTGGTGGTTTTGAAAGAGTTTCTTTGATTATTGCAAATGCTTGTTCGCAATCATCAGTCCATTGGAAAGCTTTTTTCTTTTTTAAAGTTTTAAAAAAACATAAGGACTTAGAAGCTAGGCAGGGTAAAAATCTAGAGAGTGCAACAAGTCTCCCTGTTAATCATTGGACTTCTTTGATTGTTTTTGGGCTTGTCATATCTAAAACAGCTCGGCATTTCTCTGGATTAGCCTCAATACCTCGGCTAGTGAGCATGAAGCCGAGGAATTTGCCGCCCTGGACGCCAAATACGCACTTTTCGGGATTTAACCACATGTTATATTTTCTTAGTTGTCCGAAGATTTCTGCGAGGTCATCAAGGTAATTGTTGCCGAATTTGGTCTTGGCAACCATATCGTCGATATAGACCTCAATATTCCTGCCAATCTGTTTGGCGAAGACTTTGTCCATTAGACGTTGATATGTTGCACCTGCATTCTTAAGGCCCGAATGGCATGACTTTATAACAATAGTTTCCATATTCAGTAAAAAATGCTGTCTTATTTTGATCGGATGGATGCATTTGGATCTGATTATAACCAGAATATGCATCCATAAAGCTGAGTTTTTCATAACCAGAGGCATTATCAACTAAGCAATCAATAGAGGGCAAATGGTTGGAATCTTTGGGGTATGCTTTGTTGAGATCGGTGAAATCAACACACATACGCCATTTACCGTTGTGTTTTTTCACCATGACTACATTCGCCAGCCATGTTGTGAATCTGATTTCTCGGATGAAGCCATCGTTGATGAGCTTCTTGGTTTCTTCTAGGGAAGCTTGTTTTCGGTCATGGCCGAGATTTCTCTTTTTCTGTGCTACTGGTCGGACAGATGGATCTAATGCCAACTTATGGGATATGATGGATGGATCGATGCCTGGCATATCAGCTGGGGTCCAAGCAAACAGGTCGGCATTGTACTGTAAGAATGCTCGGAATGATGATTTTTCTTCTGAGGATAATGTTGAGCCGACGTATGTGAATTTGTCCGTGCTTTCTGTGAAATAGACTTTATGCAGGTCTTCCATTGAGGATGGTCTTTCAAATGTTCCTGCTATTGGATCAAGATCGGCCTGGACTGGTTGATCGTCCATGCTGCCGATGATATGAACATGGGCTTTTGTGTTTTGGTTAGGTCTTTTGAGACTGTTGTTGTAGCATTCCCTGGCTTCTCGGGCATTGGTGGACGAAATTGTGATCACTACAACTTTGCACAACTAACCAGCAAGTGTACTGGGTCGTCCAAGTAATAAACCTTACGCGAGTAAGGGTCGATCCCACAGAGATTGTTGGTATGAAGCAAGCTATGGTCACCTTGTAAATCTTAGTCAGGCAAACTCAAAAGGATATGAATGATGAATAAAACATAAAGATAAAGATAGAGATACTTATGTAATTCATTGGTGGGAATTTCAGATAAGCGTATGAAGATGCTGGGTCCCTTCCGTCTCTCTGCTTTCCTACTGTCTTCATCCAATCCTTCTTACTCCTTTCCATGGCAAGCTTATGCAAGGGTTTCACCGTTGTCAGTGGCTACCTCCCATCCTCTCAGTGGAAATGTTCAACGCACCCT
>NC_029774.3:16921993-16924050 GCF_000817695.3 Arachis duranensis | reverse complement strand
TGGGTGAACCTTTTCAGATTGTGACTCAGCTTTGCTAGAGTCCCCAATTAGAGGTGTCCAGGGTTCTTAAGCACACTCTTTTTGCCTTGGATCACAACTTTATTTCTTTCTTTTTCTCTCTTTTTTTTTCGTTTTCTTTCCTCCTTTTCTTTCTCTCTTTTTTTCGACATTTTTTTTTGAATTCACTGCTTTTTCTTGCTTCAAGAATCATTTTTATGATTTTTCAGATCCTCAGTAACATGTCTCCTTTTTCATCATTCTTTCAAGAGCCAACAATTTTAACATTCATGAACAACAAATTCAAAAGACATATGCAATGTTCAAGCATACATTCAGAAAACAAAAAGTATTGTCACCACATCAAATTAATTAAGCTAGTTTTAAAGATGAATTCGAAATCCTGTACTTCTTGTTCTTTTGTAATAAAAACATTTTTCATTTAAGAAAGGTGATGGATTCATAGGACATTCATAACTTTAAGGCATAGAGACTAAGACTCTAATGATCACAAGACACAAACATAGATAAACATAAGCATAAAATTTCGAAAAACAGAAAAATAAAGAACAAGGAAATTAAAGAACGGGTCCACCTTAGTGATGGCGGCTTGTTCTTCCTCTTGAAGGTCTTATGGAGTGCTTGAACTCCTCAATGTCTCTTCCTTGTCTTTGTTGTTCCTCTCTCATGGTTCTTTGATCTTCTCTTATCTCATGGAGGAGGATGGAATGTTCTTGGTGCTCCACCCTTAGTTGTCCCATGTTGGACTCAATTCTCCTAGGGAGGTGTTGATTTGCTCCCAATAGTTTTGTGGAGGAAAGTGCATCCTTTGAGGCATCTCAGGGATTTTATGAGGAGGAATTTCCTCATGCTTGCTCCATCCTTTTCTTAGTGATGGGCTTGAGGTCATGCTTTCTCGGTTGAACCGGCTTCCCTCTTGAGTTTCTCTTCCATTGAGCGCCCTCTTCACAAATGTTTATGAGGACTTGGTCCAACCTTTGATCAAAGTTGACCCTTTTTGAGTTTGAAAGGGATCTCGGGGATCACCTTCTTCAAGGCCACAACTTCATAGAAGTGGTCTTGATGCACCCTTGAGATGAATCTCTCCATCTCCCATGACTCGGAGGTGGAAGCTTTTGCCTTCCCTTTCCTCTTTCTAGAGGTTTCTCCGGCCTTGGATGCCATAAATGGTTATGGAAAAACAAAAAGCAATGCTTTTACCACACCAAACTTAAAAGGTTTGCTCGTCCTCGAGTAAAAGAAGAAAGAAGAGAGTAGAAGAAGAAGAAATAGAGGAGATGGAGATGACCTTGTAGTTCGGCCAAAGGGGGGAGGAGTAGTGTTTAGGTTGTGTGAAAATGAAGGAGTGAAGAAGGGTTTATATAGGAGTGGGGGGAGGGTTATGGTTCGGTCATGTATGGGTGAGTTTGGGAGGGAAAGTGTTTTGAATTTGAATGGTGGGGTAGGTGGGGTTTTATGAAGGATGGATGTGAGTGGTGAAGAGAAAGATGGGATTTGATAGGTGAAGGATTTTTGGGGAAGAGGTGTTGAGGTGATTGGTGAATGGGTGAAGAAGAGAAAGAGAGTGGTGGGGTAGGTGGGGATCCTGTGGGGTCCACAGATCCTGAGGTGTCAAGGAAAAGTCATCCCTGCACCAAGTGGCGAGCAAAATTGCTCTTTGTGCCAAATCTGGCGTTAAACGCCGGGCTGGTGCCCATTTCTGGCGTTTAACGCCAAGTTCTTGCCCTTTACTGGCGTTTAACGCCAGTCTGGTGTCCTTTTCTGGCGTTAAACGCCCAGAATGGTGCCAGACTGGGCGTTAAACGCCCATCTGCTAACCTTACTGGCGTTTAAACGCCAGCAGGATCTTCCTCTAGGGTGTGCTGTTTTTCTTTTTGTTTTTGCTTTTTCAATTGATTTTGTGACTTCTCATGATCATCAACCTACAGAAAACATAAAATAACAAAAGAAAATAAAAAATATAACATTGGGTTGCCTCCCAACAAGCGCTTCTTTAATGTCAGTAGCTTGACAGAGGGCTCTCATGGAGCCTCACAGAT
>NC_029774.3:16918637-16918995 GCF_000817695.3 Arachis duranensis | reverse complement strand
TTTTGTGTTTTTTTTTTCGAAAATTAAGTGGAAAAGAAAATAAAGGAATCAAAATTCTTAATGAGAATTCCAGGAATCATGCAATGTTAGTCTAAGACTCCGGTCCAGGAATTAGACATGGCTTCATAGCCAGCCAAGCTTTCAAAGAAAGCTCCGGTCCAAAACATTAGACATGGCCAATGGCCAGCCAAGCCTTAGCAGATCATTGCTCCAATAGCAAGATTGATAGAAATCAACAAGCTCTTGTGATGATAAATTGAAACCTCGGTCCAATAAGATTAGACATGGCTTCACAGCCAGCCAGACTTCAACAGATCATCATGAAACTCTAGAATTCATTCTTAAGAACTCTGAAAAA
>NC_029774.3:16907866-16918499 GCF_000817695.3 Arachis duranensis | reverse complement strand
CACAACTAACCAGCAAGTGTACTGGGTCGTCCAAGTAATAAACCTTACGCGAGTAAGGGTCGATCCCACAGAGATTGTTGGTATGAAGCAAGCTATGGTCACCTTGTAAATTTTAGTCAGGCAAACTCAAAAGGATATGAATGATGAATAAAACATAAAGACAAAGATAGAGATACTTATGTATTTCATTGGTGGGAATTTCAGATAAGCGTATGAAGATGCTGGGTCCCTTCCGTCTCTCTGCTTTCCTACTGTCTTCATCCAATCCTTCTTACTCCTTTCCATGGCAAGCTTTTGCAAGGGTTTCACCGTTGTCAGTGGCTACCTCCCATCCTCTCAGTGGAAATGTTCAACGCACCCTGTCACGGCACGGATCTGTCGGTTCTCAATCAGGCCGGAATAGAATCCAGTGATTCTTTTGCGTCTGTCACTAACGCCCCGCCTCAGGAGTTTGAAGCTCATCACAGTCATTCAATCATCGAATCCTACTCAGAATACAACAGAAAAGGTTAGACCTTCCGGATTCTCTTGAATGCCGCCATCAGTTCTAGCCTATACCACGAAGATGCTGATCTCACGGAATGGCCTCCACCGTTGAAAATACATAAGAACAAGGTCTAGGCATAGCCGAATGGCCAGCCTCCCAAAGATCTAAGATAGCATAAAAATGAAGATAGCTACCAAGATATGATCTAAAAATTAGATGTCCAAAGATGAAAATACAATAGTAAAAGGTCCTATATATAGAGAACTAGTAGCCTAGGGTTTACAGATATGAGTAAATGACATAAAAATCCACTTCCGGGTCCACTTGGTGTGTGCTTGGGCTGAGCATTGAAGCATTTTCATGTAGAGACTCTTCTTGGAGTTAAACGCCAGCTTTGGTGCCAGTTTGGGCGTTTAACTCCCATCCTTGTGCCAGTTCCGGCGTTTAACGCTGGGAATTCTGAAGGTGACTTTGAACGCCGGTTTGGGCCATCAAATCTTGGGCAAAGTATGGATTATCATATATTGCTGGAAAGCCCAGGATGGCTACTTTCCAACGCCGTTGAGAGCGCGCCAATTGGGCTTCTGTAGCTCCAGAAAATCCACTTCGAGTGCAGGGAGGTCAGAATCCAACAGCATCTGCAGTCCTTTTTAGTCTCTGAATCAGATTTTTGCTCAGGTCCCTCAATTTCAGCCAGAAAATACCTGAAATCACAGAAAAACACACAAACTCATAGTAAAGTCCAGAAAAGTGAATTTTAACTAAAAACTAATAAAAATATACTAAAAACTAACTAGATCATACTAAAAACATACTAAAAACAATGCCAAAAAGCGTACAAATTATCCGCTCATCAGGCATCACTGTGAATGGTTGCAATTGTGTTATCCTGCAAAGGGAACTTTACACAGAGATAAATTGTAGATACTATAGCACCGAACCTATTTAAGAAAGGTCGGCCAAGTATTAAATTGTAAGGACTAAAATAGTCAACCACCAAGTATTGAATATCTGAAGTTTTTGACGAGGGAAACGCACCAAGTGTGGTTTGTAACCACACAAAGCCCATAACCGGGACTCTCTCACTTGAAAAACCTACCAGGTCATCAGTGGAAGGTTGGAGGATGTTGTTGCTCAGGTTCATTTTCTGAAATGTGGAGCAAAAGAGAACGTCGGCACTGCTCCCTGGGTCCAGCAATACCTTTTTTATTAGGAAATCTCCGAGCTGTAGGGAGATTACGACCGGGTCATCTAAATTTTCTACACTGTTGTTATGATCGGCTGTCTGGAATGTTATCTGTGGAGCTTGTGGCAGTGTCTGCTGTTGAGTTTGATAAGCGTTGATGGAAAGCATAGCTCGGTAAGATCGCTTTCTTGCCAAACTTGTGGTTCCTCCACCTGCAAAACCTTTGGAAATACAGTTAATGATACGTCTTGGTTAGTCGAGATGGCTGGTATCTAGTCGATCTGTATGTTGGCCATGCTGTATCGCTGAGTTTTGTTCACCAGAGGAATTTGTTCGTCACTGTATATGGTCGCCGATGTACTTGTCCAGGTGGCCTTGCCGAGCTAATTGCTCTAGAAGGTCTTTGGCGATGACACACTCGTCAGTAGTGTGTCCATGCTTTTGGTGGAAAGAGCAGTATTTTGATATGTCCGCGCCTTTTGAATCTGGGTAACTGCTAGCTTTTCTTGGCGGTTTGATCAACTTCGAATTCAAGATCTCCTTGATGATATCATCGTGCTTGGTGTTGAATTGAGTGTAGGACTCATATCACGAAGTTGGTCTAAAGTTCTTCTTTTTGTCTTGAGTTTTATCGTCGTCTCTATAATGAGGCTTTTCTGTTTTTCGAGCTTGCCGGAGTTCCTCGATATCGATCTGACCTTTAGCCTTTTCACAAAACTTAGCCATTGTCTTAGGTTTGGCTACGGCATTAGTTTCCTGGAATTTTCCTGGTCGCAGTCTGCTTTTTATGGCGGGCAGTTCTACCTCAGGGTGGAGGTCGGGTATACTCATGGCTATCTTTGTGAAGCGCGTCATGTAGTCCCTGAGGCTTTCGTGTTGGCCTTGGTTGATTGTATTCAGGTAATCGGAGTCGTGTATGTAGATGGCCGATCCAGCAAAGTGCTCCTCAAAGGGCTTTGATATGTCTCGAAATCGAGAAATGGAACCTATAGGCAAAGAACAAAACCAATCAAGTGCAAGGCCGTCTAAGTAAGATGGAAAGCAACGACATAAAACTTTATCAGATGCACCGTTTACTATCATTATGGAGGTGAACTTCTTGATGTATTTCTCCAGATCACCTAACCCATCATAGGGAGTTAGGGTGGTCGGCAGAGTGAACCTCCTGGGTAGCACGAAGTTCATCACCTCGGCCGTGAATGGCCCAGGGGAGCTTTCCTGATTGTCATCCTCGTTGTCTGGTCGAGCTTCCTCGTTATGCTCGGGTTGCTCCTCTTCCTGCCGAGCAGTGTCTGAGAAGTGTGTTGGCCCTGACTGCTGATCGGCTTCTTCTGTACATTCTTGCCGATTATTGTTGTTTTCGATTCGGGTGTTATTCAAGTTGGCAATTCGCTGTGCCATTCTTTGGTTCTCCTCGGTCATGCGCTGGTTGGCTTGCCGTAACTCGGTCACCATCTGAAGGAGGTCGGATGGTGTGGACGGAAGTTATTCAGCCACGACTCAGGCAAGAACCTCGAGGCCGATGATATATGGAAGGGATTATATTCTCGGCCCCACGGTGGGCGCCAATTATTCTTGTATGGATACCTGAAGGGAGAGTTCGGTCCCTGGGAGTCGACACCGAGTTGTTATCTTTGGTGCCGACCTTTGAGCTTTGTGGTAGTCTGAGCTTTACTCCGAGGAGATGTCTAATTAAGCAGAGCGTGAGCAAGGAACAAGGGGGGAGTGTACATGCAAAGGCACTCCGAAACTTAAGTCAGTATTGAGAATTTAATGTGTCCTTAAAGGAGAAGATGTCATACCTCTTATAGGTGGAGTACTATTGGTCCGTTATACCTTTGTTGGTCGTCCGACTTAAAAGGCAGTTATTGGGTTCTTAATGATGATGTTTTGGTCGGGCGTTACCTTGTTGAAATTGTAACGTGTAATGGCCGAGTTGTTATGCAGATTGCCGAGTTATGATCATTGATTGCCGATTAATAACTGTAATGCCGAACTATAATGCCAGCTTTCTAAATAATAACGTGAATAATGCCGAGTTATGAATGATAATGCCAAGTTTATGATGTTGGATTTGCAACGGCCGGATCACACTGTAAACGAGATAAGAGTGGGATTGGCCTATATATATATATCATCGATAGCAACATTTCGCGCTTCATTTCCAACTTTTTGACCACTTTTTACTTTCTTCTACCCTCAAGCATTGCATTGATGCACTCCGAGATTCGTTGTCATGTGACTGAACTGGCAATCACCGTCGCAGTGTTGTAGCCATATTTTTTTGTTGAACCTACCAGCCCACTCTGCCATCTCTCACAACAAATCTCTCAATGCATCTATGTACAACTCATACCCAGCCTTGCTTGGATTATAAGCAACATTTATGAGGTATCGCTTGCCCTCGATGGACTGGAAATAAGACATGAAGTTTATGGCCATGTGTCTAACACAATAAGCATGAAACGCCCTAAGAGGATGTCAACCACTATCATTGGCCCTCAGTGTAGCCTTGATCATCTGGAATCTATCAGATATAATCAACAGGCATTTTTGTGGGGTGACATGTCATCTTAAATTAGTCAAGAAGAAAGACCATGACTCCGTACTTTCAGACTCTACAATTGCAAAAGTAACAGGAAGGATATTGCTGTTGTCGTCTTGTACCACTACAATAAGCAACACACCGCCATATTTTCCATACAAATGTGTGTCATCAACAGAAACAAATGGCTTGTAATGCTTGAAAGCCTTAACACATGACGGGAATGCCCAGAATACTTTGTCGAAGATGCTATAGTCACGGACCATAAGGTTCCCATCATAGTAAGGTAAGGCTTTGAGCTCACATATTGTTTTAGGACAACAACTCTGCAGTGCTTGTAGCAGCTTTGCCACTTTGTTGTATGAATCCTCCCAATCCCCATATTTATGCGCAATTGCCTTTTGCTTCGCCATCCAGACCTTTCTATACTAGGGTTTGAAATGATAGATTTATTGAACTACACCATGTAGGACAGGGAAGCTGACAGATGGGTTAGACTGTATTAATGGCAGGATGACATTGCAGATGAGGATGCTGTCGAACTGTCGATGGTCTTAGGACATGGTGGGTGCTAAACACATATGCGCTCCACCAACCCTCCGGACCTCCTTAACGAAATAAAATATTCATGGTTGAAAACTACGCCAGATATAATAATCATAAATGAGTAAATACGCCACAATTAAATTTAACCTCACCAATATCCGAGATTCTATCAGAGAGTTACACGGAGACTCCAGGGGCATCCAGCTGCAGATTAAGGGCAATGCACATGGTACTTTAATCAGTACGATTCAAAAATTTGTTACTCAATATTTCTGTGAATATTGTAGTTCTTCAGACCCTGTATTACTGCATCTTGTAACACCCTACCACACAGAGCTTTACACCTAGGATGCAAAACAGAGGTGGCGAGACGCTATGACTTCTAAAAATAAATTATAAATATACATAATATAGTTGAAAAGAAGGTTTACCTAGGAATCTTTGAAAGAAAGTTTAAAGCAAAGCATTAAACAGAAAAGTGCATCACTCACGTAAGAGATAAACATAACGAAGCTGGATAAGAGTAAAATAAACATGAAAAAAATATATAAAAGAGTTCCAAGATACAGATAGCAACATTTTTGGTCTAAGGTAACCCTTATTCGAAGCAGCATTTAACAAAAGTTGCCGTAGATAGACAAAGACAACATTTCTGACAAGTTGTCTTTGATTAAGACAAAGATAACAAAATTTTTGGCCACCTATAGAAAAAGTTGTCTTTGATATCTAAAGCAATATTTATAAAATATTACAAAATAAAAACTTTAAGACAACATTTTTAAAAAAATATATAACATTTTATAAGGGTTATAAAAAAAATTAAATAAATAACATTTATAAAAAGTTGGCTAAAGTTATTTATGTTTAAAAATTAAAAAAAAAATCATATTCCCAAAAATTATTTTTTTAATAAAAAAATAACTTAAACACAAAAAGGAAAAAAGAGCTTCACTAGTTCCACTTCACGCATATACACAATCAAAAGCCCTAACCTTTCTCCCCTGCAACAACGTACACACCATACCCTTTCTCCCCTTCCTAACGGTGACAATAGGTCAGCAGCGTTCAATCGCGCGCACTCCTCTACGCACGGCGACAGTGCGGTGCTCTCCTTGACGAGCAACGGTGCAGTGCTGTCCACAATCCCTAGCATAGCCACAGCAACAATGCACCCTTTCTCCCCTTCCTAACGGCGACAGCAGCGTTCAATTGCGGTGCACTCCTCCACGTACAGCGATGACGCGGTACTATCCTCGACGGGCGATGGCGGAGTGCTCTCCACAAGCCCTAAAATAGCCACTGCAATAACACACAGACCCTTTCTCCCCTTCCTAACGGTGATAGCAGCGCTCAATCGCGGTGCTCTCCTTGACGAGCGCAGTGCTCAATTGCAAGAAACCCCTCTTCCTTCTCTTTTCCTTCTCTTCTCCTTCTCGTTCTTCCTCTGTTCCTCTGTTTTCAGGTATTTGAGAAAACTAATTTTGATGTTATTTGGATTAATTCATGACAGTTTATTTAGAATTTAATTTTTAGTTAGTAAATTACTTTGCTATTATCTGATTTGTTGTTCTACAGATTATTATTGCTGTGTCTAAAAGTTTGTTATATATATATAAGAGCAAATAAAAATAAGTTATAGAGTGATATAGAGATTATTGATCTGAGAGACTAAAAGGCTGTACAAAAATTGTAAACAATCTTGCTTATAGGGTAACACACAAAGAAGTGCTAATCTTGTTCTATTACCATTATTTATTACTGCAATAGAGTACTTAAAGAAAATCAGAACCTAGTTAATGCTCTTGTCTCAGTTGGATACACTCTTAATTATATGTTATGTATTCTTTATTCTGCATTCATATAGTTTTGGGAGTTGATTGACAATATAATTTGAAATGTGAATTATTATCAAACCATAATTATGATGGAAACTGAATCTAAGACTTGGATAACACTTTTAGTGATATCTCAATTTCTTCTGCAGGTTTTACTTGGACGGGCAACAGAAGGTGTTCTAGTAGATATTGACTTGGGCAAAGGAAGTTATGCAAATAAAATATCTCGATACCAGGTTAGTCATATTACCAAATTTGACTTGGTTCATGATGCAAGAACGATTTTGGTGCATTCATATATTTTGTTAAGGACATAGATAGACTGCTCCTCATTTCAGATTCGTACTATGTGTGTTTGCAATAGAAAATTAGTTATGATATACTAATCAAGTCAATATGCTTTATGAAATACATAGAACAATTAATCACTATTATAGCCTCCCCCCCCCCAAAAAAAACCAAAGTTTTGGCTTCAATGTAAAGTTTCTGCCATACAAAAGTTGACCTGTATAACAAAGAAGTTGGACAATGATAACTTTCAGGCAATTATAAAGTTGGACAATGATGGATCCTTCTACATTAAAAACTTTGGCAAGACTTCAATATTGGTGAATAACAAAGAAGTGCAGACTGGTCAGTCTCAAAGACTACACTCCAATTGTTTGATCGAGGTATGATTCTATAGCCTATATTTCATATTTGGTTATTCACTTGAATAACCTCGTATCCTCTTTGAAAAAGTTTTCCTGCATGCATGTACACATGTTCTTAGTATTTGTGCATATGGATAAAAGTTTTTAACTAGTTGCCAACCATGTGCTATCTACAATCAAAATGAGTCTCAGAATTTTGATTGCGGAGTTAATAGGTGCTGGATGGTCTACAAATATAACACGATTATTCCTTGAGCTATGCTAATACGTCTTGCCCGAGTGGCGAATATTTTGACTGAATATTGTTTTGCCAGGAAAGGTTCTCTTCTGTTGATGTGTCTTATTATGTGTAGCTGCCATTACTACAGAAGCTTCTGCTAAGGTGATTAATGGGAAGTTAGTGGCAAAGTAAATCAGATCTGAGATAACAGCAGAAGTCTGTAGGATGAAGATGCTATCGAAGTAACTCCCGGGTTGGAGATAGGAAAGACTCTGCAACTTATGTGCACAAGAAGGAGGCTCGTGAATATGTGGGAATCATTTCTTTTGAAGCTAATTTGCCCAAGGATTCCACAGAACAACAAGTGTGATCCTCGAGTTCATGGCGTCCTTTACCTTCTGTATGCTTCTAAATCTCTTAACCGCAGTTCCATTTTTCTTGAATCCATAATAATAGCTTTTTCTACTATGCTAAGTTATATTTTAGTAGCGACTTTTTTCAAGTGCTTAGGAAACTATGTTAAACTTTTCAGACGTGAAACTATGTGTCTTGTCCGGCTTTAATTTAAGTTTAAGCTTATTTGTAAAAGTATTACATAATCAAAAACATATATAATCAAAATTTTAACTAAAAGTTAATAATAATTGCAGGTGACACAACCAACAAAATTGGGACCTATAATTTTCTTCCGGAGAAGAAATCCGAGGAGATATCTCCAAAGGAGTTGTTGAACACACGAGGAGGACTTGGAGAGCAAGTTGCTGCCTCATGATAAATGTTAAAGAAATTTTGTTCATATTGAGAAAAACATGTATTTTATTTACTTATGTGTATTATTTATTTGACTTGGTAACTTAGCAAGTATGTAAATTGACACTTGGAACACCTTTCTACATACATGCAATATATATTATTAGCTTATTCTTCCTGCATTGATTAAATTGGATTTAAACATTGTTAGTATGTGTTATATATCCTATAAATATAACAAAGGTAAAAATATATTGTTTTAGATATAAAAAAAGAGAACTTAAGAAAAATTCAATAAGGTGTTGCTTTAGGTATTAAAAAAAGATAACTGCAAATAAACTTAAATAAGTGTTTCGTTAGGTCTATAAAAAAGGCAACTTAAAAAAATATGGACAAGTGTTGCTTTATGTATTAGAAAATACAACTCGTAAAAAGGGTTGCCATAAAGTCTTTGTTTAAAGTGTTATCTTTGGGTCCTCTAAGGCAACCCTTATGTAGAGTTGCTTTTTTTGTAGAAAAGACAACGTTTCTTGAAGGTTGCCATAAAAAGAGTTCCCTTTGATACACAAAAAGCGTTGCCGTAGACCAAAGGTAACGGCCGTATAACCATCCCCCCAAAAAGCGTTGCATTTTGTTAGAAAGTGTTGCCTTTGATCAAAGGCAATACTTTTCCTTATTATAGACAACATTTTTAAAAGGTTGTCTCAGTCTGAATTTGTTGTAGTGAACTAAAGTAGAAACCATAAGTCAGGGTGGTCCTCTAAGGGTTTCTATCTCAACTAAAACTTAAATCTAACCCCCAATCCTCCTCCTTTCCTTCAATTCTCCAACACCAGAGAATTGCACAGACAACCAAGCAGACAACAACAAACACAGGTAGAATACAAGTACTGCAGGTAGCAAATATAACAATTAACATGGTAAGTTCACTTAGGCATTCTCAAATAATGCACAAACAAGCAGTTCAAACAATATGCATATGATGCATATCTCTAAATAATTCTATTCTTGTGATAGTAACCTGGATGTGACCTCAACTAGGGGGTCGATACCGAACTTTAGTCTTTAATGCCGAGCTATAAGCTGGGATAATCCGAGCTCTTCGTCTAGCGAGATATCACGTCATGGAGAATATGAACAAAGGGGGAGTGTACCTGCAAAAGGCACTCAGATACTTAAGTTAGTACTGAGAATTCAGTGTATCATTTGAGGATAAAATATCATACCTTTATAGGTGAGGTGAAGATGGTCGATTACATTCTATTGATCATCAGAATTGAAGAGCAGTTATTAGGTTTTAATAAGTGATAATATCTGGTTGGACGTTTTTATTCCAGGATGTAATCTGTTGAGTTTGATTGTAACGTATAACGCCGAGTTATAATGTAAAGTGCTGAGTTATGGTGCATAATGTCGAGTTAAGTCATTGGTTTTGTAACGGCCGTATCATAGCTTCCAAACTTAGCCTGGGAATATGTTTTAATGAATTATAAGTAGGCCATTGAGTGAGTTCATAACTCGGCAGTTGATTTGGTCTTTGAGCCCTCAGTTCAAGATGCCTTATGAAAGGATTATTTAACTTATGTAAGCAGGAGAGAGAAGCGGTAATTAATGGCCATTAAGGACGTGCAGGTTTCCAATGTCCAGCATTTTACCTGATGCAACTGATGGGATGGCTTAGTGACTTAGTGGATTCCAAAGCAGTTTTTTAATTAAAAACTTTGGAATTCGAAAGGTTGGTTTTTTGCACACGGTTCGATATCAGAATCATTTGAGTTATCATGAGCAAAAGAGGTACGCATCTTTTCTTTTGTACCTTCTGTATCTTTTGTGCATATGTTCTTCTTCTTCACTTAGTTCTGGTTTTCTGTTTGACAAATAGGTTTTGAAAAGGAGAAAGAAGGAAAGGGAAAGGTGGATTGGTCGTATGACTGGGTTAGTGAGGATGTGAGAAGTTGAGTGTCTTTATTTTCTGACTCTGATGCTTGATGAGCGGATATTTTATACGCTTTTTGGGGGTAATTTCATGTAGATTTTAGCATGTTTTAATTAGTTTTTAGTGGAATAATATTAGTTTTTAGGCAAAAAATCATATTTCTGGACTTTACTATGAGTTTGTGTGTTTTTCTGTGATTTCAGGAAATTTCTGGCTGAAATTGAGGGAGCTGAGCAAAAATCTGAGTTAGGCTGAAAAAGGACTGCTGATGCTGTTGGATCCTGACCTCCCTGCACTCGGAATGGATTTTTTGGAGCTACAGGAGTCCAATTGGCGCGCTCTCAACGGCGTTGGAAAGTAGACATCTAGGGCTTTCCAGCAATATATAATAGTCCATACTTTGCACGAGGATAGACGACGTAACTTGGCGTTGAACGCCAAGTACATGCTGCTGTCTGGAGTTAAACGCCAGAAA
>NC_029774.3:16904249-16904682 GCF_000817695.3 Arachis duranensis | reverse complement strand
GCGCTGAACGCCCAGACCATGCTCATTCCTGGCGTTCAACGCCAGAAACAAGCATGAATTCGGCGTTGAACGCCCAAGGGGAGCATAGTTCTGGCATTCAGATGCCAGTAACAAATGAGGAGTTGGCGTTTAACGCCACTCCAGCTTCCACCCCTGGCATTCAAACGCCAGTGGGAAATCAGTCACATACAAGTGCTGATAACAACCCTTCTAAAAAGGCTTCCCAACCCACTTCTGTAGGTAATAAACCTGCAGCAACTAAGGTTGAGGAATATAAAGCCAAAATGCCTTATCCTCAAATACTCCGCCAAGCGGAACAGGATAAGCAATTTGCTCGCTTTGCAGACTATCTCAGAACTCTTGAAATAAAGATTCCGTTTGCAGAGGCACTTGAGCAAATACCTTCTTATGCTAAGTTCATGAAAGAGATCTT
>NC_029774.3:16899994-16900746 GCF_000817695.3 Arachis duranensis | reverse complement strand
AAAAGAATCCTGGAACGGACTGTAATTAATCGTAGAAAGGATTGGGCAAGAAGCTTGGATGATGTTCTGTGGGCATACAGAACAGCATTCAAGACACCTATAGGAACTTCTCCATACCAGCTTGTGTATGGAAAGGCATGCCACTTGCCAGTGGAACTGGAACACAAGGCCTACTGGGCAACCAGATTCCTAAACCTTGATGCCAAGTTAGCTGGAGAAAAACGATTGCTCCATCTAAATGAACTAGAGGAATTTAGACTCAATGCTTTCGAGAATGCAAAAATATACAAAGAGAAAGCGAAAAGATGGCATGATAAGAAATTGTCATCCAGAGTCTTTGAGCCAGGGCAGAAAGTTCTGCTATTTAATTCTAGGCTCAAATTATTCCTTGGGAAATTAAAATCCCGGTGGAGAGGTCCATATGTAATTACAAGTGTATCACCATATGGATACGTAGAGCTTCAGGATAACGAATCTAACAAAAAGTTCATTGTTAATGGACAGAGAGTTAAACACTATCTTGAAGGCAATTTTGAGCAAGAATGCTCAAAACTGAGACTTGATTAAAAGCTCAGTAATAGTCCAGCTAATGACATTAAAGAAGCGCTTGCTGGGAGGCAACCCAGCCATTCACAAAATTTAATTTTATTTATTCTTTTTTTTTTCTAATTGATCAAGTTTTACAGGTAGATGCCAGAGTATCTTCAAAAGGTGAAGTAGCAATTGATTGAAGTCACAGAGTTACAGGGAAA
>NC_029774.3:16898764-16899005 GCF_000817695.3 Arachis duranensis | reverse complement strand
AATCTGAAAAATCATAAAATTGATTCTTGAAGCAAGAAAAAGCAGTGAAGAACAAAGCTTGCGAAAAAAAAAAGAAAAAAATGGCAAAAAAATATATATAAAAGAAAAAGAAAAAGCAAGCAAAAAAGGCCAATTGCCTTTAAAACCAAAAGGCAAGGGTAAAAGGGATCCAAGGCTTTGAGCATCAATGGATAGGAGGGCCCAAGGAAATAAATCCAGGCCTAAGCGGCTAAATCAAGCT
>NC_029774.3:16898210-16898594 GCF_000817695.3 Arachis duranensis | reverse complement strand
AATTTGAAAAGGTTCACCCAGTTATATGTCTGTGGCATTTATGTATCCGGTGGTAATACTGGAAAACAAAATGCTTAGGGTCACGGCCAAGACTCATAAAAGTAGCTGTGTTCAAGAATCAACATGCTAAACTAGGAGAGTCAATCACACTATCTGAATTCTAAGTTCCTATGGATGCCAACCATTCTGAATTTCAAAGGATAAAGTGAGATGCCAAAACTGTTCAGAAGCAAAAAACTACTAGTCCCGCTCATCTAATTAGAATCTGAGCTTCACTTGAAACTCTGAGATATTATTGTTTCTTAATTTCTTTTCATCCTATTTTATTTATCTAGTTGCTTGAGGACAAGCAACAGTTTAAGTTTGGTGTTGTGATGAGCGGAT
>NC_029774.3:16885716-16897555 GCF_000817695.3 Arachis duranensis | reverse complement strand
TGATTAGCCGTGCTGTGACAGAGCATAGGAACGTTTTCACTGAGAGGATGGGAAGTAGCCATTGACAACGGTGACACCCTACATAGAGCTTGCCATGGAAGGAACCTTGCGTGTGGGAAAAGGATTTCAAGGAAGAGTTGAAGTTCAGAGGACAAAGCATCTCGAAAGCTCCAACATATTCTTCATTAAAAAGTAACACTTCCTTATTCCAAATACTTTGACTTCTTATAATTAAATCCAATTAATCTTATTGGCATCCTGACTAGGATTAATAAAATAAACATAGATTGCTTCAAACCAATAATCTCCGTGGGATCGACCCTTACTCACGTAAGGTATTACTTGGACGACCCAGTGCACTTGCTGGTTAGTTGTACGGATTACAAATTCGTGCACCAATGCTATTAAAGAAATAGATTTGAAAATGATAGTGAGAGTAGGTTCTGGGATATGTTTGTAGTTGTTACCTTGCTCTGGGGAGGATCGTGTTTTTCATAGAGGTAGTTCTTCTGAGTTCTTCTATATGTATAATTACGTGTTAGAGGAGTTGAGAGTGAAATTCCCCTTTTCGGAGTTCCAATGCCAAGTTTTGAAACAGTTGAACTATGCTCCATCTCAACTGCATCCCAATGGTTGGGCCTTCCTTCGAAATTTTGAGGTTTTAATGGAGTATTTGGAAGAGAAACCTACGTTGGAGTTGTTCTTTTTGATGTTTCAAGTGAAAGGGGTTTGGAAGGGGGGATAGGTGAATCTAAATAGCTCTCCGGGTTTCGCTGTTTTCAAGCTGTATAAATCTTCCTTTAAGGATTTCAAAAAGATGTACTTGAAAGTTCGGAATGTTGAAGATGAGTTTTCCTTTTATTTATATCAGGACTTGCGTGAAAGGTTTCCTTTATGGTGGTGTTCGGAGCCTTAAAATATCCTCAGATTCAAAGCCATTAGTCCGAGAGTTGAGTGTGTGATTGAGTATCTGGTTGAAGTTATTGACTGAAAATACTTTATATCTATTTTTGATTTGTTACAATGGGACAATAATAGACAGGCCGTGATGGAATATTTAGGTACCTATTTTGTTTTTTTGGCCATTGTGGCTATTGGATATTCAATTTTCCTTACAATTGATAACTTTTTCATGTTTTTGGTAGGTGGGAAATACCCCGGAGTCTCTGCAGCTACATTGAGAGCTCGGGTGAGAAGTAAAAATGTAGATAAAGAGGAATCGACTTCCAAGCCTGAGAAGGCTACTGCTGCGGCGGGAGAGGTTAATCAACCTTACCTGAAGAGGAAAAAGGTGATCATGAAGAAGAGGAAACCAGACGCGGTGGAGTTGTCCGAGGATTCAGATGATGGTGGGAGTGAATTTCCTATTGAGGAGATTCACAAATTTATGGATGATAAAAAAAAGCTGTATGGTACCGCTGATCAGGGTGATGGTTTGTTTGTTTGGAGTAGAGACTTCTCTTTTATGGCTGTGACTGATGATGTTTGTCAATCATCTACTGATGTAAGTTTGGCGAATGAGGTCAGGGACGTCGCCATTGGCCAGTATATGCAAGCAAGGATTTTGTTTTTTGGGGTTTTTTTAATAGTTTTGTGTGTTGATTTTGTGGTGTTTAGGTTATTGCTTTGAGGTTGGCTAGCTTGGGTCACAGCCAAGAATTGAAACATATGAAACTGCTCGGCCATAAAGAAAATCCGAGCTTACTGAAGGAAGAGTTGGAGTTGAAGAAAACAACCATTTTGGAGTTGGAAGCTAAGTTGGCAAAAAATGAGAAGGAGTTGAAGTTATTAAAGGAGAATTATGCAAAAGAGGCCGAGGACTTGAAAAAAAAGGAGTCTGATCTTACAAATATGAAAACCAGGATGATTGAAATAACTGCCCAAATAAAAGCTTTGGAAAAAAGTAAAGAGATAGAGATATGACAAACCCCATTTTTAGGGTTTATCTAGTAGCGAATTTAGGGTATTTTGATGACCTTTTCTCGCATTTAACCTATGAATTAGCATGGTTTTGTAATCTCTCCCGTATTTGTGCTTAAGTGTAAAAACATGCTTTTTAAGCCTTATTTTGATGAATTCTAATTCCTCCTTGATTCCATAAGATGCCTTGATGTGTCTGCTAGTAATTCCAGGATTGAAATGGGCTAGGCATGGATCAAAGGAAGCAAGGAAGGAAGCATACAAGTGGAGAGAAGCATAGAAAGTCAAAGAAGTGAAATCGGCCAAGCACGCGCACGCGCACAAGGCGCTCGCGCGCACATTGCAGAAGCGGCCAGGGACGCGCACGCGTACCGTGGGCGCACGCATCGATGTCCACACATGACTTCATTAAGGCAACACGTGCCTGGCGATTTTGAAGGGTTTCTGAACCCATTTTAGCGCCAATTGCTGAGAGAATGGAATAAAAGGATGAAGGATTGAGGGGAAAAGACATCTTTCAATCTATCTAGCATCATTATTTTTTTTTAGTTTAGTTTAGTTTTAGAGAGAGAAGCTCTCACTTCTCTCTAGAATTAGGATTAGGTTTAGGATAATCCCTCTTATTAGATCTAGGTTTAATTCATGCTTTGATCACTCCTCCTCTATCAATTCTTACTCTTCTCATCTTCCTCTTTCTAGTTATGTACTTTAATTCTTGTAATTCTTCACTTTGTTTTGGATAGATTGTTGTTTCTTTGTTTCTTTTCAATAATGCAATTTGAGGTAATTCATGATAATTGTGATTTCCTTGATTTGTTGTTATTATTTCTTTGCAATAATTGTTGTTAGATTTCATTCTTGTTGTTGATTTACTATGCTTTCCTTTTATGCCTTCCAAGTGTTTGGTGAAATGCTTGATTGGATTTTAGAGTAGAATTTTATCCTCTTGGCCTAGGTAGAGTAATTAGTGACACTTGAGTTATCTAATTCCTTTGTTGATTGGTATTGGAGAGATTGCTAATTGGTTTGGAGTGCACTAAAGCTAGTCTTTCCTTGGGAGTTGGCTAGGACTTGTGGCTCAAGTCAATTCATCCACTTGACTTTTCTTTATTTAGTAAGGGTTAACTAAGTGGTAGCAATGAATAATTCTCATCACAATTGAGAAGGATAACTAGGATAGGACTTCTAATTTTCATACCTTGCCAAGAGCCTTTTATAGTTGTTAGTTTATTTTCATTGCCATTTACTTTCATGCTTCTTATCCAAAACCCCAAATATAACTCACAACCAATAACAAGACACTTCATTACAATTCCTAGGGAGAACAACCCGAGGTCCAATACTTCGGTTTATAAATTTTAGGGGTTTGTACTAGTGACAAACAACATTTTGTATGAAAGGATTATTGTTTGGTTTAGGAACTATACTTTACAACGAGAATTCATTAGTGCAATTCTAAACCGTCAAAAATCCAATCATCAAAATGGCGCCGTTGCCGGGGAGTTGCAATGGTGTTATGTTATTGGTTATTGTGCATATGTGAATAGTGTGAATAGACTTGCCTTTTGCTTGTTTTCTAGTTTTTGTTAATTTTATTTTGTTTTTCCACTATGAATTCTCACTTTGGCTATGAGTTTGGTTCTAATTGTGTTGTAGGAAATGTGACTTCAATGATGATGCTCATTGTGGATGGAACACTCCAAGATGGGAGGAGCCTCAAGGAATTGATCACTCCTATTGGCAACAACCTCCGGACACTTATATGTATAACTCTCATCCTAATGCATGTCAATTCAATAGCTATGGTGACTCCTTTTATGATAATCAAACACCACCATATGCCTATGAACCTTATCCTCAACATGAACCTCAACCATACTCACAAGCCTCTCCATACCAAGCACCTTCCTATAATCCATATCCACCATATGACCAATCACCCATACCATATTCTTATGACCTTTATGAGCAAAAACCTATAGAACCACTGATGAGAGAACTTTTGCGTGGTCTAGAAATTTGCGGATAAATCCTCGTTGCAAGTATAGTTTCTAAACCTACAAAAGTCCTTTCATACAAACGTTTTGGTTGTCACAAGTAACAAACCCCCTTGAAATTGATAACTGAGTATTCAAACCTCGGGTCGTCTTCTCAAGGAATTGCAGGGAGGTATGTTCTTATTATTGGTTATGAGTTTGTAAATTAGGGGTTTTAAGAATGAGGAACAATTATGATGAATGACAAGTAAAATAAATAATTGACTGTAAAATAAACTCTTGGCAAGGTATGAGAACTGGAGGTCATATCCTGGTTATCCTTATCAATTGTAAAGAGAATTGGATTCTTCTCCCACTTTGTTAACCTCTAACTATGAAGGTAAGTTATGTGGATGAAATAATTATGATTCCTCAGGTCCTAGTCTTTCCTTGGGAAAGACTAGAGTTATTGGAACTTGAATTAATTCTTGAAGAATTCCAATTTTCAATCAACAATGAGTTTGATAACTCAAGGGTCACCAATTATTTAACCAAAGCCGAAAGGGAAAAATAAATCTAAATTGAATTGAAAGCAATCTTAAACAGAATAAAACAATCATAATCTGAAATACCCCAAATAACATTAATTTAAAAGAATAATCTATAACATGGAACATTTCATAAATTTAATTGGAAAAATAAATAAAAAGGAACATTGAACTTGAATCGAGAGTCACTCTTAAAAACCAAGAGAAGTCCTAAATCCTAGTTTCTAAAAATCCTAATTTCTAATCCTAATCCTAATCCTAAGAGAGAGGAGAGAGCCTCTCTCTCTAAAAACTACATCTACTCCTAAAATTGTGAATGTGAGAGCCTCTCTATGAATGGATGTATTCCCCCACTTTATAGCCTCTAATCTGTGTTTTCTGGGCCGCAAACTGGGTCAAAAACAGTCCAGAATTCGCTGGTTTCGAATTTTGCCACGCTGGATTTCCATCACTGCGATGCGGCCACATGGATCACGCGGTTGCATCACCTAGCGTCAGGGAAACTATATCATATTATATATCAAATCGAAGTCCCGGATGTTAGCTTTCCAACGCAATTGGAACCGCTTCGTTTGGACCTCTGTAGCTAAAGTTATAGCCGTTTGAGTGCAGAGAGGTCAGGCTGGACAGCTTAGCAATTTCCCCAACTTCTTGCATTCCTTCCACTTTTGCATGCTTTCTTCCCATCCTCCAAGCCAGTCCTGCCTTGTAATATCTGGAAACACTTAACACACATATCAAGGCATCTAATGGTAATAAGAGAGGATTAATAATAAGCAAATATAAGATCAAAGAAGTATGTTTTCAATCAAAGCACATAATTAGGAAGGCAAATGTAAAACCATGCAAATAGTATGAATAAGTGGGTAAAGAGTAGATAGAAACCACTCAATTCAGCACAAGATAAACCATAAAATAGTGGTTTATCAACCTCCCCACACTTAAACAAAAGCATGTCCTCATGCTAAGCTCAAGAGAAACTATAAAGTTGAAGAGGAATGGTAGAATACATGAAATGCAACCTATGAATGCAACTACATGCTAAATGCTCTTACTTACTTGGTTAAGAGTAAATAAGTTCTCCAAGAATAAATATGAACTGGATTTCACTAATTCAAATCATAAAAATGAAGTACAAATAGACTTGCAAGAAGAAAATAGCTCATGAAAGCGGGGAGCAAGAAATTGAGCATCGAACCCTCACTAGAAGTGTATACACTCTAAACACTCATGTGTTTAAGGTTCGATTCTCTCAATTCTCTACTATCCTTGCTTTCTAAGGCTTGCTCTTCATCTAACAATCAACAAAAATTTAATGCACAGATATACATATCAAGAGGTCTTTTAAGGGTTGTAATGGGGTTAGGGTCAAGGTAGGATTGTATTTGGTCAAGTGGACTAAAATCTGAATCCTTAATTAATCTTAAACTTTCCACCTAACTTTAGACAATCCATGCAATCATAATACCACATCTAACTATCCATTAACCATGTTTTCCACATATTCATGCATTCTAATTTCAAGTACAACTCATATGCATTGCTTTCACTACTTACCTTGGGGCATTTTTGTCCCATTTTATTTGCTCTTTTTCTTTTCTTTTTCTCCTTTATTATTTTTATTTTTTTTATTTTTTATTTTTTTCTTTTGTTTTTCTCAATGCATATGATTAAAGTATTGAATGCATGAACATATTCTTAACATTCTTTCACATTTTCAAAAAATTCTAACATACTCAATTCTTAAACCAAATGTTTCCAAACCCACTTTTCCCCACACTTAATTCATGAGCACTCTCACTAGTCTAAGCTAACCAAGGATTCAAATTAAGGACATTATTGTTTTCCGCTTAGAGTTAATGATGTGCTAAAGTAAAGAACAAAGGGATATAATAGGCTCAAATTGGTTTGCAAAGGATAATGAAAGGTAAGGCCATATGGATATGTGAGTTCAGTGAAACAAAGGCCTCAATCATGTAAGTGTATGCATACATCAAACTATGGAAATATAGAATCAAGCAAGACAAAGATCACAATTTTAGAGAGAAAAATACACACCAAAAAATAAAATATTGGTTGATAAAATGCAACCAATTAAATAGGCTCAAAAATCTCATAGATTTTGTGTGTTCGAGCTCTAAACCATGTTCCAATATAATATTTCTTCAAACAAGTGTAACAAAAAATTTTATTCAAATTAGTGAAATACTTTAAAAGGTTTCTTGAAAAAGAAAATATTATTTTAACCAAGTGGTAAAATATGCAAAAATCAAACAAATATGCAAATGAAACAACTAATCTACAAAGAAAATTTAAACATTGGTGTTTAGATAAGAAGGTACTAACCCATGGAGATCGGTATCGACCTCCCCACACTTAAAGATTACACCGTCCTCGGTGCATGCTGAGATGTGCAGGTGGACGGGGTGTTCCAACTGATGCTTTTCTTTAAGGATTGTGCTGATGGACTTGTTTGTCTTCCCATGTAAACGTCTTCCGGTTCTCTTCCTGGTGGCCATCCTGAAAGAAAAAGGGAAGGAAAGTAACCCAAAGCAAAGATAAAAAACAAATAAAACATGGGTTGGTTAATGCCAGATAATAAGGGTCCCAATTACATGGTGGCTACAACATGCAAGTGAGAAAACAATAGAAGCCATGGCATACCAGTGGTGTAAAAATTTGCAACAATAGGGAAGATCATGGCATACCAGTAGTGCAAAAATTTACAACAATAGGGAAGAGAGTGTGGGTTAGGAGAGGTAATGTAAATTCATGTCAATGCAAAAAGTAATACAGGTATAAAAGATTGGCATTGATATAAATAATATAACCTATCCAGAATAAAACAAGTCACTAAGCATCAAGAAAATACCAGAAAAGATGTAACAGTTGAATAAGAATATTTGAACACCAATAATAACTTTAGAAAAATAAAAACATGCAATGAATGAAAGTATGAAAATAAATTAAATAAAATAAAATGAAAGTGAAAAAGAATAAGAAGTAGAAAAAAGAAAGTGAGAAAGGAGAGAGAAGGAAGAAATTAGGATTAGAAGAGAAAAGAGAAGAAAATTGGCACTAAGCTGGATAGGTTGCGCGATGCGGACGCGTGGGGCATGTGATCGCGTGACTTGATTTGTGCTGGTGGCGCGAGTGCAGCCTCACGGTCGCACAACTCTCTGTTCAAAACTTAGTATTGCCAAAATCCTGGGTGACGCAGTCGCGTGGGGCATGCGATCGCGTGAGTGGCCTTATTTCCAATATGACACGGACGCATGAGGCACGCGTTCGCGTGGTGAGGCTTGGGCTTCCAGCGCGAGTCCAGCCCAACTCCAGCTCAACTTTCTGCCATACACCCTTTTTACGCCGATTTCAGGTCACGCGGCCGCGTGGGTGACGCCGTCGCGTGGGAGGCTATTTTTCCAAATGACGCGGACGCATCATCGACGTGTTCGCGTGGAGTTAATTTGTGCTAATAGCGCACCTCCAGCCCTGCTCCTGCGTAACTCTCTGTTCAATTTATTATTCTCTCATCTCCTTGCGACGCGGACGCGTCGCTATCTCCCATCTCCTTGTGACGCGGACGCGTCGCTGATGCGGTCGCGTTGCGTGCTCGCTCTCTTTTTTTTTATCTGAAAAATGAAGAATGCAGTGTTAATATGAATGTGATGCAAAATTCTAGGTTCAATAAAATAAAATAAAATAAAATAAAACTAGAAAACAAGTAAAACTAAATAAAAATGAAAAATGAACGATCGTACCATGGTGGGTTGTCTCCCACCTAGCACTTTTAGTTAAAGTCCTTATCTTCTTCTTTAATCTCCATGTCAAGTCCAATGGGAGAGGATTCAAATGTAGATAAGAATTCATCAATGATTGAATCCATCTCTTGATCATCCCCTTCATAGTCTTCAAACATGATATGCCTTGGAAGTTGTACACCCTCCTCAACATCAAATTCAAACTCCTTAGAAGAGGGCTCTATGACTGGGCTTTCCCATGGACGTTCCGCATCTCCTAAATCTTTGACCACTTCTTCCTCTTCAACGATTACGGTTTCCTCCAATTGTTCCAATACAAAGTCATGCTGCTCACTGTCCACCGAGAGTTTCTAGCTTCTCTTTCATGCTGCGTTCTTCAGTAGATTCTCCACATGAAGCCATGGGGGTTCCTTGAGTGTCCAAATGTTGGGAAGCTAACCGATTTATCGCTTGCTTCAGTTGATAAAGAGTTGCATGAAATTGATCTGTTGTTTCCTTGAGACGATCCTTTGATTCTTGTTTCGCTTGGGTATCATAAGTAGGACCATAAGGCTTTTAGATTGATGGATATAGATATGGTGCATATGGAGGTAGTGGTCCTTGGAAGTAATTGGTTTGGAATTGGGGTGGTTCTATATAGGGTTCATATGGTGGTTGGTGTGGTGAATAAGGGTTAGGGTCATATGGGGGTGTTTGGTGGTAAGGGGCTTGTGAGTTTGGTGGTTCAAAGGTATGTTGTAGAGGTGGTTCATAAGTATAGGGTGGGGCTTGTTGTTAACTACAAGGGGTCCACCGTATCTATCATCTTGGTACGTACCTCAGAATGGCTCTTGACCATAGTAATTTGGTGGGTGTTGGTTGTCATGAGAAGGTCCACCATAGCTATTGTCTTGGCATACATTGTAAGATGGTCGTTGTCTATGGTATCTTGGAAGGTGTTGTTGCCTAAATGGTTGATTAGATCCTCGTTGCTCCTTCCATCTTTGATTTCTTTGACCTTGATGCATGTTCCTGTTATAGCTTCCATTCCTTGCAACGACATTGGAACCAAACTTAAAGCGACAGGGGTGAGAATTCATAGTAGCTAAAAAAAATTAAAAACAAAAATAAAAACAAATTGAAATTAAAAGGTTATTTAAATTTTGAAAATTAAATTTTGAATTTTAAATTTTGAAATTTGAAATTCAAATTTTTAAATTTTTGAAATTTGAATTTTTTTGAAATTTGAAATTTGAAAATTGATTTTTGAAATAAGATAAGATAAGATAAAAATTTTAAAATAAAAACCAATAACCTCTTAATTTACGAAAAAGCAAAAAAATAAAAATAAAAACAAAAACAAATAAACAAGCAAAAATAAAATATTTACAATAACCAATAATAAGGCACACGTTTGCAATTCCCCGGCAACGGCGCCATTTTGATGAGAGAACTTTTGCGTGGTCTAGAAATTTGCGGATAAATTCTCGTTGCAAGTATAGTTTCTAAACCTTCAAAAGTCCTTTCATACAAACGTTTTGGTTGTCACAAGTAACAAACCCCCTTGAAATTGATAACCGAGTATTCAAACCTCGGGTCGTCTTCTCAAGGAATTGCAGGGAGGTAATGTTCTTATTATTGGTTATGAGTTTGTAAATTAAGGGTTTTAGAAATTAGGGAGCAGTATGTTGCATAAGAAGAAATAAAATAAATAAATAACTATAAAATAAACTCTTGGCAAGGTACGAAAACAGGAAGTCCTATCCTGGTTATCCTTATCAATTGTAAAGAGAATTGGATTCTTCTCCCACTTTGTTAACCTCTAACTATGAAGGTAAGTTATGTGGATGAATTAATTCTGATTCCTCAGGTCCTAGTCTTTCCTTGGGAAAGACTAGAGTTATTGGAACTTGAATTAATTCTTGAAGAATTCCAATTTTCAATCAACAATGAGTTTGATAACTCAAGGGTCACCAATTATTTAACCAAAGCCGAAAGGGAAAAATAAATCTAAATTGAATTGAAAGCAATCTTAAACAGAATAAAACAATCATAATCTGAAATACCTCAAATAACATTAATTTAAAAGAGTAATCTGTAACATGGAACATTTCATAAATTTAATTGGAAAAATAAATAAAAAGGAACATTGAACCTGAATCGAGAGTCACTCTTAAAAACCAAGAGAAGTCCTAAATCCTAGTTTCTAAAAATCCTAATTTCTAATCCTAATCCTAATCCTAAGAGAGAGGAGAGAGCCTCCTTCTCTCTAAAAACTACATCTACTCCTAAAATTGTGAATGTGAGAGCCTCCCTATGAATGGATGTATTTTCCCACTTTATAGCCTCTAATCTATGTTTTCTGGGCCGCAAACTGGGTCAACAGTCCAGAATTCGCTGGTTTCGAATTTTGCCACGCTGGATTTCTGTCACTGTGACGCGGCCGCATGGATCACGCGGTTGCGTCACCTAGCGTCAGGGGAACTATATCATATTATATATCAAATCGAAGCCCCGAACGTTAGCTTTCCAACGCAACTGGAACCGCATCGTTTGGATCTCTGTATCTAAAGTTATATCCGTTTGAGTGCAGAGAGGTCAGGCTGGACAGCTTAGCAATTTCCCCAACTTCTTGCATTCCTTCCACTTTTGCATGCTTTCTTCCCATCCTCCAAGCCATTCCTGCCTTATAATATCTGGAAACACTTAACACACATAGCAAGGCATCTAATGGTAATAAGAGAGGATTAATAATAAGCAAATATAAGATCAAAGAAGCATGTTTTCAATCAAAGCACATAATTAGGAAGGCAAATGTAAAACCATGCAAATAGTATGAATAAGTGGGTAAAGAGTAGATAGAAACCACTCAATTGAGCACAAGATAAACCATAAAATAGTGGTTTATCAACCACCACAACCATATCATGATTATTACCAAGAACCACCTCAAGACTCACCATGTCTATACCCTTACCAAGAAGAACCACCTTCCTACCATGAACCCTCTCTCCAAAATAATGAACCTTCCTATTCACCCCAAGCCCCAATAGATGATCCTCTCACTTTGTTACTCCAAGGACAAGAAGCCATGAAGCGGGATACACTTGAGTTTGTGACCAATTTGACCAAGGTGGTGCACACTTTAGCCCACCAATGTTTGAATACCCAAGGTACTTGATGAGCGGATAATTTGTACGCTTTTTGGCATTGTTTTTAGTATGTTTTTAGTATGATCTAGTTAGTTTTTAGTATATTTTTATTAGTTTTTAGTTAAAATTCACTTTTCTGGACTTTACTATGAGTTTGTGTGTTTTTCTGTGATTTCAGGTATTTTCTGGCTGAAATTGAGGGACTTGAGCAAAAATCTGATTCAGAGACTAAAAAGGACTGCAGATGCTGTTGGATTCTGACCTCCCTGCACTCGAAGCGGATTTTCTGGAGCTACAGAAGCCTAATTGGCGCGCTCTCAACGGCGTTGGAAAGTAGACATCCTGGGCTTTCCAGCAATATATAATAGTCTATACTTTTCCCAAGATTTGATGGCCCAAACCGGCGTACAAAGTCACCCTCTGAAATCTCAGCGTTAAACGCCGGAACTGGCACCAAAATGGGAGTTAAACGCCCAAACTGGCATAAAAGCTGGCGTTTAACT
>NC_029774.3:16881813-16882091 GCF_000817695.3 Arachis duranensis | reverse complement strand
AAACAGGTTTAGCAATAGCAAGCCTTTTCCATCATCTTCTCAGCAACAGACAGAGAGTTCCAAGCAGAATAACTCTGACTTAGCCACCATGGTCTCTGATCTGATCAAAACCACTCAAAGTTTCATGACTGAAACAAGGTCCTCCATTAGAAACTTGGAGGCACAAGTGGGACAGCTGAGCAAGAAAATTACTGAATTCCCTCCTAGTACTCTTCCAAGCAATATAGAAGAAAATCCAAAAGGAGAGTGCAAGGCCATCAACATGGCCGAATTTTGGG
>NC_029774.3:16877403-16877739 GCF_000817695.3 Arachis duranensis | reverse complement strand
CAATTCAAGAAAACAAGCCCATGGACTTGTAGAGGATGTTCTGGTTAAAGTTGAAGATCATTACATCCTTACTGATTTCATAGTCCTAGAGACTGGGAAGTGCATGGATGAATCCATCATCCTTGGCAGACCCTTCCTAGCCACAGCAAGGGCTGTGATTGATGTTGATAGAGGAGCGTTGATCATTCAAGTGAGTGAAGAATCCTTGATGTTTAAGGCTCAAGGATATCTTTTCTGTCATCATGGAGAGGAAGTATGAAGAGCTTCTCTCAAAACAGAGCCAAACAGAGCCCCCACAGTCAAACTCTAAGTTTGGTGTTAGGAGGCCACAACCAA
>NC_029774.3:16876753-16877287 GCF_000817695.3 Arachis duranensis | reverse complement strand
CATTTCTGAGGCTCCATGAGAGTCCTCTGTCAAGCTACTGACATTAAAGAAGCGCTTGTTGGGAGGCAACCCAATGTTATATTTTATCTATTTTATTTTGTTATTTTCTTTTTTTTGTAGGTTGATGATCATAAGAAGTCACAAAATCAATGAAAAAAGCAAAAATAGAATGAAAAACAGAAGGAAAAACAGCACACCCTGGAGGAAGAACCCACTGGCGTTTAAACGCCAGTGAGGCTAGCTGTTGGGCGTTTAACGCCCAGTCTGGCACCATTCTGGGCGTTTAACGCCAGAAAGTGGCACCAGACTGGCGTTAAACGCCAGAAAAGGGCAAGGAGCTGGCGTTAAACGCCAGAAATGGGCACCAGCCCGGCGTTTAACGCCAGATTTGGCACAAAACGTGATTTTGTATGCCATTTGGTGCAGGGATGACTTTTCCTTGACACCTCAGGATCTGTGGACCCCACAGGATCCCCACCTACCCCACCACTCTCTCACCCATTCACCAATCACCTCAACACCTCTTCCCCAAAA
>NC_029774.3:16874545-16875394 GCF_000817695.3 Arachis duranensis | reverse complement strand
AGTTCCAACATGGGACAACTAAGGGTGGAGCATCAAGAACACTCCATCATCCTCCATGAAATTAGAGAAGATCAAAGAATCATGAGAGAGGAGCAACAAAGACAAGGAAGAGACATTGAGGATCTTAAGCACTCCATAGGATCTTCAAGAGGAAGAAAGAGCCGCCATCACTAAGGTGGACCCGTTCTTTAACTTCCTTGTTCTTTATTTTCCTATTTTTCGAAAATTTAGTGCTTATGATTATCTATGTTTGTGTCTTGTGATCATTAGTGTCTTAATATCTATGCCTTAAAGTTATGAATGTCCTATGAATCCATCACCTTTCTTAAATGAAAAATGTTCTTAACTGAAAAAGAAAAGAATTGCATGAATTTTGAATTTTATAACAGTTTAATTATTTTGATGTGGTGGCAATATTTCTGTTTTCTGAATGTATGCTTAAACAGTGCATATGTCTTTTGAATTTGTGGTTCATGAATGTTGGCTCTTGAAAGAATGATGAGAAAGGAGACATGTTACTGAGGATCTGAAAAATCATTAAAATGATTCTTGAAGCAAGAAGAAGCAGTGAATACAAAAAAAAAAGAGAAGAAAAAGAGAAAAATTTCGAAAAAAAAGAAAAAAAAAAAGAGAAAGAGAAAAAGAAAGAAAAAGAAAGAAATAAAGTTGTGATCCAAGGCAAAAAGAGTGTGCTTAAGAACCTTGGACACCGCTAATTGGGGACTCTAGCAAAGCTGAGTCACAATCTGAAAAGGTTCACCCAATTATGTGTCTGTGGCATGTATGTATCCGGTGGTAATACTGGAAGACAGAGTGCTTTGGGCCACGGCCAAGACTCAATAAGTAGCT
>NC_029774.3:16830839-16873358 GCF_000817695.3 Arachis duranensis | reverse complement strand
GGTGAAACCCTTGCTTAAGCTTGCCATGGAAAGGAGGAAGAAGGATTGGATGAAGACAGTAGGAAAGCAGAGAGACGGAAGGGAAGGCATCTTCATACGCTTATCTGAAGTTCCTACCAATGAATTACATAAGTATCTCTATCTTTATCTCTATGTTTTATGCGTTTATCACTATACCCATTTGAGTTTGCCTGACTAAGATTTACAAGGTGACCATAGCTTGCTTCATACCAACAATCTCTGTGGGATCGACCCTTACTCGCGTAAGGTTTATTACTTGGACGACCCAGTACACTTGCTGGTTAGTTGTGCGAAGTTGTGTTTATGCCATGGTATTGAACACCAAGTTTTTGGTTTCATTACCGGGGATTATTTGATTTGTGAAAAGTATTGATCACAATTTCGTGCACCAGTACTTCCGTGACCACATGTGGAAAGTTAAAAGAAGAGCGAAGTATGAAGGAGAAATTGGAAAATCCGGTGGAGAAGGAGGAATCGAATTTTGTGTTGGAACAATTGGAGGAGCCTATGATCATTGAAGAAAAAGAAGAAGTGGTTGAAGATTTAGGAGATGTTGAAAGTCCAAGGGAATGTAGCACCATGGAGAACTCTTCCAAGAAGCTTGAAATTGATGTTGAGGAGGGTGCGCAACCTCCAAGGCATGTCATAGTTGGAGACTTGAGGCCTATCAAAAGATGGATTCCATCATTCTATCTACAATCGAATCCTCTCCCATTGGTCATGAAGTTGAAGTTATAGAAGAGTGTGCACAACCTCTCATATCCTTGGTGAGCAATGAGAAAGAGAGTGAATCGAAAGAGAGCTACCAAGAGGAAAAAGTTGGCATGGTGTATATCGAAATTGAAGAATATGAAGAGGTTGATCAAGAAATGAATTTATTCATCAATGAATTCCTATCCAAAATTGAATCACCTCCCATTAGGCAAGAAATCAAAGTTCTTGAAGGCAACACCAAGCCATGTGATAAAAGGGAAAAGGTTGAAATTGAGGAAGCTCGCAAAGAGGTGGAAATACACAAAGAAGAGCACAAGGAAGTAGACCTTGAATTGTCTAAGTGTGGGGAGGTCTCGCTTCCCAAGTCACCATCCAACACAAAATTCAAGTGGGTAAAATCTCTATCTCTAAGCTTTAATTTTTCACTTGAATATGGTTTAATTGAAAATGATGGGCAACTTAGACCTCTTTGTGGAATTAAAAGTAAGAATGAGTTGTGTAGTGGTTGGAAATTCGGTATAAAACTCATAAAGGCTAAGACTTTAAGGTATAGGAATGAGGTTGGAACAAAAATCATCTTGTATGGGTCTAGAAGGAAGCATTGGTGGAATAAAGAGAATTCTATATGCCAACTATAATCATGCCCACCACCCGTACGGAGAAATCATGAGACTCAACTTACGGATGGGTGTGAAGACAAGATATGGGACCCCGGTTCACTATGTGGCAATCAACTATGGGAACTCAAATCTTGGGTTGAACTTTGCCCAAGCTTGATGAAGAAGGTTGGAAATTCTGTCAACCAATTGAGAAGCAAAGATCCTTGGAGATTCAAGGATGAGTACAAGCACAAGCCACCATGACAAATAAGCTTCTCAACATGTCCAACTTAAGGACAATAAATAAAAGTGCTAGGTGGGAGACACCCCACCATGGTAAAATCCTTTCATTTTCTCTTTTGTAAATATTGGTAGAATTAGTTTAATTTCATGTTTTTATTGGTTTGTTAAGTTTAGTTAGAAGTATAATATGATAAATAAGGTTTTAGGGTGTTTTGGTAGCTGTTTGGAGGATTGAAAGGCTTGGATTGGTGCAAGAACTTAGAAAAAATTTTGAAAAATAGAACACCATCCACGCGCGCGCGCAAATGACGCGTACGTGCACCTGAGCATTTTTCGATCATCCACGCGGACGTGCACTGTACGCGTACGCGTGGATGCAAAAATTCTACCTCAGCTAAAAACCCGAGAGTTAGGCCTGCACTATACGAACATTGGGCCTAAGGCACAAGTCTATGCACGCGTGCGCGCACTTGGCGCGTACGCGCACACGATCTTAAGTTCGCAATGAACGTGCACGCACACTGTGCGCGCGCGCGTTGATTGCACAATCTGCACCCTCGGTACTTTTACCCGAGAGTTGTGCCACTTTTGGGCCAACATTATGCCTCTAGCCTAACTCGATGCACGCGTGCGCGCATCTGGCGCGTACACGTCCTTAGGCCAATATGCACATCGACGCGTAAGCATGCATGACGCGTACGCGTCGGTAAAAAAAAAAGATTTTTTTTCTCCCCTTCCATTTTCTTTTGCTTATCACATTTGCATACTTCTACTCTTCCCATTTTCATTTAGTTTTTGTAGCATGTTTTCGTTTTTTTAAGTTGTTTTAATAATGGTGTTGCATCTTCCTACTCAATTGTTGAGGATTCCTTGCATTACTTTGGTGCCTCTTGACTTGTTTCATATTGTTGGGTGATGTTTTTTTTCAAATCAATGCTCAATCTTTTATGCACTTGTGTTCTTTATGCATTGATATGACCTTATATTATCTTTCATGGCCCACTCTCTCTTGTTCGAACTTGATGCTCATCATGCTCTTCATGCTTTGACCTTACTCTTGCATCAAGTATCCTTGATATGCTATTTTCTCTTATTGTTTCCTCCTCTACATGTTGTAGCTACCATGTAGTAGAGAACCATACTCCTACTTGGCATTAACCCCCGCCTATGTTCTATTTGCTTTGATATCTTTGTCATAGGCTTAATATTCCTTTCCTTTTCTATCCTTTTAGGTTGGCCACCAAGGAGGGAGAAAGGAAAAGCTTTTAAATGGGGCAACAAACAAGTCATCCGCACAACCTTTTGAAGGAGCTCATCAATTGTAGCAACCCATCCACCTTGCTCTTCTTTGCATGCACCGAGGACGGTGCAATCTTCAAGTGTGGGGAGGTCGTCTGATCGATCTCCGTGGGTAACAATTTCCTTGTCCAATACCAATTCTTAGTTTTCTTTGTTAGATTAGTTATTTCATTGTATGATAGGTTGCATGTTATTTAGAACTTGTACATATTTTTACCACTTCTTTTTTTTGTTAGGACTACTTGGTTAGGGTGATGATTTCTTTCCCAAGAAACCGTTTTAGGGCAACCTACCAATTTGAAAATTTTTTGATGAACTTGCTTGAAAGAATGTATTTTGGAACATGGTTTTTGAGCTAAGAACACAAGCTTGCGAGATTCGAGCCTAATGGTGTGGTTACATCTTATAACCACTTATTTTTCCTTCTTGTGTGCATTATTCTCTTCATATGATTGTAATCTTTGAATTGTTTGATCCTTTATATCCATTATTTTATGTATTTATGCATTTATATGATTGAGTCCATCATTTCATTTAGCTCACTTACCCAAAAAGCCTTACCTTTTATCTTCCATTGTTAGCCAAATTTGAGCCTACGATTAACCCACTTGTTCTTAATTTTAGCACATTACAAGCCTAAAGCAGAAAACAATAAATGTCCTTATTTGGATCTTTGATTAGCTTAGGCTAGTGTGTGTGAGTACCATTTAAGTGTGGGAATCTCGGGACATTGGGTGAATAAAAGGGTAGTTTTGTATTGCTATTGAAAATATTGGGAATTGGGTACATACCCATGTATTACTCAAATGTAAAAAACTTATGCATTGATGCTCTTGTATATAGAAAGAAAAAAAATGATAAAAACAAAAGAAAAAGAAAAAAAGAAAAGAAAAAAATATAAAAAGAAAGAAACAAAGAAAAAAGAAAGAAATAAAAAGGGGACAAAACGCCCCAAGTAAAGTCCAATAAAGATCAATGCATAAGTGTTGTGAAATGAAAAGGGATACATGAGTATGTGAAAAAAAGTGAAAAATGGGTAGTTAGGCTAGCTTTGAAATTGTATAGGATGTCATAGGTTAGGTGGGAAGCTTAAGCTTATCAAAGATTCAAATTTCAAGCTCACTTAACCATATATGCATCCTACCTTGACCTTAACCCCATTACAACCTAAAGCCTCATGATAGATGTATGCATGCATGAAATATATGTTGATTGTTAGAAGAAGAACAAATCTTGGAAAGCATGATTAGGGGAGAATTGAGAGAATCAACCCTAAACACTTGAGCGAATAGAGTGCAAATACATCCGGTGAGGGTTTGATGCTCAATTACATGTTTCCACCTATGATCATCTCTTCTCACGCAAGTGTAAAAAAATATTTAATAACTCAATTCAATTGTGGAGTAGACTTGCTAGTCCTTAGCCCTTGTGCATATATGCTTCTTGGGAACTGATTTATTTTGACCAAGCAATTGCATTCATTTAGATAGTTGCATATAGGTAGATTGCATTTAGTTGGTTCCATTGAATAAATGCCATACCCTTACTTCATTCTTGGTTTAAGCATGAGGACATGCTTGGTTTAAGTGTGGGAAGATTGATAAACCCCATTTGTAGGGTTTATCTTGTGCTTTATTTAAGGGATTTTATCACCTTTTACCTACATTTATTCAATGAAATAGCATGGTTTTAGAACTTCTCCCTTAATTGTGCTTAAGAGTGAAAACATGCTTTTTAGGTCTTAAAATAGCTAAATTTAATTTACCTTGATTCCATTAGATGCCTTGATATATTTGTTAAGTGATTTTAGATTTAGGAGGCAAAGATTGGATCAAAGGAATGAAGAAAAAGCATGTAAAGTTGGAGAACTTATGAAGAAATGAAAGAACCGGAAAGCTGTCAAGCCTGACCTCTTGGCACTTAATCGACCATAACGTGAGCTACAGAGGTCCAAATGATGCGGTTTTAGTTGGGTTGGAAAGCTAACATTCGGGGCTTCGAAACGATATAAGATTTGCCATAGTTGCTACACGTATGGTGACGTGTACGCGCACTGTACACGCACGCGTCGTTGCTGCCATATGATCCACTTAAAGAAATACGTGGCCAGCGAATTCTAGAGCCTTGTGGGCCCAATCCAACTCATTTCTGATGCTATTTAAGCCAAGGATTGAAGGGGGAATGAAGATACTTCACAACATTTAGAAGTTAGTTACCATTAGTCATAGTTTAGTTTTAGAAGTAGTTTCTAGAGAGAGAAGCTCTCACTTCTCTCTAGGATTAGGATTAGGATTAGATTTAGTTCTTAGATCTAGATTTTAATTCATCTTCTTCTACTTCTATCTTCTCAATTCCTTATTGTTATATTCATTCTTCTTCCATTCTTTTGTTGTAATTTCCTTTATGTTGTTCTTGTGTTTTGTTGTAGATCTACTTTTGTTTCTTCTACTCTCTTTCAATTCAATCAAGGTAATTCATAATAAATGTGTTTCTTTTACTAGGATTGATATAGCTCATTTGACTTTCCTTACTACTAGTTAGAGGATGATTTAATGAGATTAATCCTTGCCAATTCTCATATTGTGGTTAGTGATTAGGATAGAGATCCTTGACCACCAACCCTTGCCAAGACCTTTTTAGGCCTTAGTTTACTTTCTTGCCATTTATCTTTCATGCTTCTTATCAAAACCTCAAAAATAACTCACAACCAATAACAAAACACTTCATTACAATTCCTAGGGAGAACGACCCGAGGTTTGAATATTTCGGTTTATAAATTTTAGGGGTTTGTTTTAGTGACAAACAACCTTTTGTAAGAAAGGATTAGTGATTGGTTTAGAAACTATACTTGCAACGAGAATTCATTTGTGAAATTCTAAACCGTCAAAAATCCAATCATCAAGATACTGGACTCTTTTGTGGAGGGCTTCGAACAAGCATGTATCCAGGCAAAATTTTTGGCACCTGAAGCTAACCTTTCCGAGATGGATCCGGGGAAGATAGTCCGAGATGGAGCTATGGTTGAGGATGACAGTGCCACCGAGGAAGAAGATGAGAATGTTGAACAGTGTCTGCTATTTTTATTCGATTTGTGTATTTTCCTTTCACTGAACTATTTTTATTTGTTTTGAATTTGGTTTGCCCTTTGATAGAGCTTTTTTGAATTTTATATTAGTTTGATTGTTAAACATAATATGTGTGTGTGTGTGTTTAAATTTGCCTTTTATTGAAAAGGCGTTGGTATAGTTTTGCTTATGGTAGCACATTTGATTGTGCTTGTGTTTGCTTGATCTTAGTCGATAGTTGTTTGATTGTCATATCCTTAAATTGAAAGGATAGGATTAGTATAGGTCAAATTGAAGTATTTGACGCGAATAGTTGAGATCGGTTATATCTGATAAAGATATAGTTGAAGATATAGTATTGATTGACAGCGATTGATATAGTTGAAGATATAGTATTTGATTCAGGATATAGATTGGCGATTTATTTATTCGATTTGTTTGATTCTGGATATAGATTGGCAATTTGTTTATCCGATTTTTTTTTTATCAGGAAAATCTAATGAGTTCGACACTGAATAGAAGTCGGCAGGATAAAAGCATAAGTTAAAAAAGAGATTAAAAATTCTCAATGAAAGATAGAGTAAAGTAGAAAATATAGGATGTTAGATGTAATGATGGACCTTTGATTACAATGGTGTAGGTAGGCAAGTCTCGTTAAAACCTCTCCAAGCAAAACCCTTTCTGGGAAAAATCTTGGCAGTAGGAAAAAGAGTACTTGCCTGGCCCTGACTTTTAACTATAATATAACTTTAAAGATGATACATTCCAAGTGTTAGGCATAGTATTACCATCTAGGTTTGTAATCGGTATGCTCCGTTCCCTACGACTTCGATAACTCGGTAAGGGCCTTTCCAATTAGCTGCTAGTTTGCCATGGTTAGGTAGTTTTCTAGCTTGTTCGGTTCGTCTTAGCACTAAGTCATTTACATTGAAGGACCTTGGGTGGAGCTTCTAGTTGTAACGCCGAGCTATATGCTGTTGCATAGCCTGGAGTGTGATTGCTGTTGAGGACCAGATTTCTTCAATGGTGTCCAGGTCATTTTATCAAGCTATATCTTCCGTACTGTGGTCGGACAATTGAGTTCGAAGTGAGGCTTGGGAGATTTCCATAGGTATCATTGTGTCCGACCCATATACCAGCCGAAAAGGCGTTTCTTTTGTTGTTGAGTGGATGGTGGTGTTGTATCCCCATATGACTTCGGGTATTAATTCAACCCAAAGACCTTTGGCATTATTAAGTTTCTTTCTCAACACATGTAAGATAACTTTATTTGCATCCTCGGCCAAGCCATTAGTCTGCGGGTGTTTTACTGATGAAAAACGTTGGCTGATCTTTAAATCCTGCAAGATGGGGGTGAATCTATGATCGGTAAACTGGCAACCATTATCAGTGATAATGTGCCAAGGTATGCCGAATCTACAGATAGTATTTTTTTTTTTGCATACAAAGGAAACCATTTGTTGCGATGTGATCTTTGTTAGAGGTTGTGTCTCTATCATTTTGGAAAAATAATTAGTTGCTACAATTAAAAAATTTACCTGTCCTGCCTCCAGAGGAAAAGGTCCGAGGATGTCGAGCCCCCGTTGATTGAAGGGCCAACTTACCTCGGAACTGTGGAGAAGTACGACTGAAAGGTTTGTAATCGGATTGTACTTCTAGCAATTGTCACAGCTTTTCACTTTTGTTTTACAGTCTTATTACAATGTTGGCCAAATGAAGCCAACTCGGAGTATCTTTGAGGATAAAATGTAGTCTTCGAGATGTGTGCCACAGATTCCTTCACGTGCTTCGGCCATCGCAAGTTCAACTTTTAATTTGGTGAGGCATTTAGGCAGAGGGCGAGAGAATCCTCGTCTATATAGGCAATTCTTATATATTGTAAATAATGAAGCTTGTCGGCAAAAATGCCGAGCATTTTCAATATTCTCTAGTAATATCCCTGTCCTGAGATAGTTTATATAGAGTGTTCTCCAATCTCTATCTTGTTCCACACTTAAAATTTCTGTTAAATCTATGCTTGGGTTAAGTAGTGTGGATTGGTAAAGAGATGATGTGGTTGTTTGAGTATTGGCGAGCTTAGATAGGATATTAGCTTGGTTGTTGTTCTCCCGAGGTATATGTTGAATTTCACATTTAAAGAACTTTGAAATTAGGTGTTGAACGATAGTAAGGTATTTGGATAATAAAGGATCTTTTACCTAGTACAAGTCGTTTACCTGTTGTACGACGAGCAAGGAATCACAGTATATCTTGAGCTCGGTAATATTTAAGTCGTCAGTAAGTTTGAGGCCAACAATGAGAGCTTCGTACTCAGTTTGATTATTACTTGCTTTGAAAAAAAAGTGTAGAGATTGCTCTATGACATTACCATTCTTATCTTCAAGTAAAACTCCAGTTCCACATCTTTGTGGATTAGAGAAACTATCTACGTACAAAGACCATTGGGTAGAGTCTTTGTTGGAGATTGGGACTGTGAATTCGGCAATGAAATCTGCCAAATACTGAGATTTTATGGGGCCTCGCCCCTGATATTTGATGTCAAACTCGAAGAGCCTAACCGACCATTTGACTAGTCGGCCAGCTAATTCGGGTTTTTAAAGAACTTGTCGTAAGGGTTGATCTGTGCGAACATGGATGACATGGCTTTGAAAATATGGCTGAAGTCTTCGTGCCGAGAAAACCAAAGCTAAAGCAAGCTTCTCAAACTTTGGATAGCGAAGTTCGACATGATACAGAGTCTTGCTAGCAAAATAGATCGAAAGTTGATGCTTTTGTCTTTCTGCAATAAGAACTGAACTTATAGCCCAGTCAGTAATAGATAAATACAAATAGAGTGGCTCCCCTTGAAGGGGTGTTTATAAAATAGGTGGTTCTCAAAGAAGTTCTTTTATAGTCGTGAAAACTTGTTCATATTCATTAGTCCAATGAAAAGCTTTTTTCTTTTTTAATATTTGGAAAAAATAAATAGATTTTGAAGCTAGGCAAGGTAAGAATCTAGAGAGGGCAGCAAGTCTCCCTGTTAATTGTTGGACTTCTTTGATAGTCTCTGGGCTCGTCATGTCCAACAATGCTCTGCATTTTTCTAGATTGGCCTCAATTCCTCTGTTGGTGAGCATGAAGACGAGAAATTTGCCCCCTTGTACACCAAAGGCACACTTCTTTAGGTTTAGCTGCATGTTATATTTTCAGTTTTGATTAAATATTTCTGCCAAGTCATCAAGGTGGTTGTGACCGAGTTTTGTTTCGGCTACCATATCGTCGACATAAACTTTGAGGTTTCTGCCAATTCTGTGTGGCAAATACCTTGTCCATAAGGCATTGATATGTTGCACCTGCATTCTTAAGAGCAAATGGCATAACTTTATAACAGTAATTTCCCTATTCAGTGATAAAAGTAGTCTTACTTTGATCGGATGGATGTATTAAAATCTGATTATAACCAGAATATGCATCCATGAAACTTAAGGTTTTATAACCTGAAGCATTATCTACTAAGGAATCAATAGATGGTAAGGGGTAGGAATCTTTTGGGCATGCTTTGTTAAGATCAGTGAAATCAACACACATGCGCCATTTACCGTTGTATTTTTTTTACCATGACAATGTTTGCCAACCAAGTTGTGAATCTATCTCTTATATGAAGCCGACATTGATTAACTTTTTGGTTTCCTCCAAAGAGGCTTATTTTCGTTCAAGTCCAAGGTTTCTCTTCTTTTGTGCTATAGGTCAGACAGATGGGTCTAATGCTAGCTTATGAGAAATTACAGAAGGGTCAATGCCTGGCATATATGCTGGGGTCCAAGCAAACAAATTGGCATTTTGTTGTAGAAATCTTTGAAATGAGGTTTTATCTGCCAAGCTTAGTGTGGATCCGACGTAAGTGAATTTTTCCGAGCTATCTGCAAAAAAGATTTTGTGTAAGTCCTCCATAGGGGTTGGTCGTTCGAGGACATCTGCCCTTAGGTCAAGGTCGGCCAAAATTGGGGACTCGTGTTGATTGCTAACGGTGTGGACATATGCATTTATATTTTGATTGGGACTTTTGAGGCTATTATTGTAACATTGTCTGGCTTCACGATTGTCACTGTGAATTGTTGTAGTAGTACCAGCCTGTAAAGGAAACTTAACACAAAGATGAATCGTAGAAAGAATAGCGCCGAACTTATTCAAAAAAGGTCGGCCAAGTATCATATTATAAGGGCTAAAATAGTCCACTATTAAATAGTGAACATCTAAAGTTTTTGATAAGGGAACCTCACCAAGTGTGGTTTGTAACCACACAGATCCCAAAACCGGGACTCTTTCACCTGAAAAGCCGACCAGGTCTCCAGTGGAAGGTTGTAACATGTTGTTGCTTAATTTCATCTTCTGGAAAGTGGAGTAGAAAAGCACGTCGGCGTTGCTCCCAGGTCAAGCAGTACCTTTTTTACCAGGAGATCTCCAAGTTGAATGGAGTTGACCACAGGATCATCCAGATTTGTTGTAGTTGTATTAAAGTTGGAGGCTTGAAACGTCATCTGGGGGAAGTGAGGAGGCATTTGAGGAATGTTCGGACTGGCTTCGATTGAAAACATAGCTCGGTAAGAGCGTTTCCTTCCCGAGCTTGTGCTACCTCCACTTGCAAAACCTCCAGCAATATAGTTAATGACTTCTCTTGGTTGTTCAGGATGACTTGTGCTCACCTTTTCTCTTGCTCAGCTATGTTGTCCTGCAGAGTTATGGTCGCCAGTAGGAGCGGCACACCGTTGTATATGGCCTCCGATGTATTTATCGAGGTAGCCTTGCCGAGCTAGTCATTCCAATAGGTCTTTAGCAATGACAAACTCATCAGTTGTGTGTCCATGTTTCTGGTAGAAAGTGTAGTACTTTGATTTGTCCATACCCTTTGGTTCTGGATAGTTGCCAGCTTTTTGAGGTGGCTTCATCAATTTGGAATTCAGGATCTCCTTAATGATGTCATCACTCTTGGTATTAAATTGGGTATAGGATTCGTAACCGGTTGTGGGTTTGAAAGTCTTCTTACTATCCCATGTTTTTTCGCCTCCTTGTATTGTGCTTTGTCTACTTTCCGAGCTTGTCGGGGTTCTTCGATGTCAATCTGGCCTTTTGCCTTTTCTCGAAATTTGGCCAGAGTTTTTGGTTTGGCAATAGCAACAGTCTCCTGGAATTTTCTTGGTCAGAGTCCGCTTTTAATGGCGTGTAGATGTACCTCGGGATGGAGGTCAGGGATGCTCATGGCCACCTTTGTGAAGCGAATCATGTAGTCTTTGAGGCTTTCGTTCTGGCCTTGTTTGATTGTATTTAGGTAGTCGAAATGGTGCAGGTAGATAGCTGATCCAGCAAAACACTCCTCGAATAGCGTTGATAGATCTTGAAAACGAGAAATAGAATATGCAAGCAAAGAACAAAACCAATCAAGTGCAAGACCGTCTAAATAAGATGGAAAACAATGACATAAAACATTATCGGATGCACTGTTTACTATCATTATGGAGGTGAACTTTTTGATATATTTCTTCGGATCGCCTAACCCGTCGTGTGGGGTTAAGGTAGTTGGCAGGGTGAACCTTCTGGGCAGCACGAAGTTCATCACCTTGGCCGTGAATGGTCCAGGCGAGTTATCTGGCTCGCCATCCTCGTTTTCTTGCCAAGCTTCTTCATTGTGCTCAGGTTGGGCTTTTTCCCGTCGAGTAGTTTCAGAAACAAGTGTCAGTCCAGATTGATGCTCGGCTTCTTCTGTACGCTCTTGGCGTTCATCATTATTTTCAATCCGAGCATTAGTTAGCTCGGCAATCTGATCCACCATTCTTTGATTTTCTTCAGCCATGCGATGGTTGCTTGTTGCAACTCAGTCACCTTCCGAAGCAGCTCGGATGGTGTAAGTGGAAGTTTCTCAGCCATGATTGGAGGTGAAAACATTGAGGCCGATGAAAAAAGAAAGAAATTATATTTTCTGCCCCACAGTGGACGCCAATTGTTCTTGTGAGAGTAACCTGCACGTGACCTCGGCTAGGGGGGTCAATGCCGAGCTTTAGCCTTCAACGCCGAGCTATAAGCTGAGATGATCCGAGCTCTTCATCCAGCGAGATATCACGTCACGGAGAATATGAACAAAGGGGGAGTGTACCTGCCAAAGGCACTCTGATGCTTAAGTTAGTACTGAGAATTCAATGTATCATTTGAGAATAAAATATCATACCTTTATAGGTGAGGTGAAGTTGGTCAGTTACATTCTATTGATCATCTGAATTGAAGAGAAGTTATTAGGTTTTAATAAGTGATAATGTCTGGTCGGACATTGTTATTCCAGGATATAATCCATTGAGTGTGATTGTAACGTATAACGCTGAGTAATAACATAAAATGTCGAGTTATGGTGCATAATATCGAGTTATATCATTGGTTTTGTAATGACCGTATCACATTTTATTTCAGAATGATTTATATAAGATATATTAATATTAATAACAAAAGTCAATTAATGATAAACAGATAATATTAAAGAGTTTTATTTTAAACGAGTGATTTATTCAAAATTAAATGTTGTCCAACAATAATAATTAGAAAGATGAGGAATTTTAAAGAGACACAAATAATGTCAGTAGTGAATGTACTGTTTTGAGAGAGTAAAATAATAATGTTAGTGAATGTAATTTTTTGAGAGAGTAAAATTTGTTCTTTTCCATAATAAATTAAAACATGAAAGACAAAAAGTAGAGTATTATTTTTGGAAATGTGTATTAAGAGTTTAGGACAATCAAAATAAACCAAATATATCGGACCAATTAATTTATATGGACTAGCCTCTCATAATTTTACTGATAAACTTTTGACGAAAAAATATTTAAATCCATTTAGATTTGATACAGATTAAATAAATCTCGCTTACTTAATTAGAGGCGTAATCTATGGAATCTAAATGAGTCAGCTACTCAGCTTGTCTGTCACGATTTTATTTTTTATTATACAAGTACATCTTTTAAATATTTGTTAACACGAAAAGATCGTATGATAAAAGATTATAGTCGACAATATCAATTAAAAATAAACGTGTATTGCGAGAATATTGTAGTTAGTGTAGTTGGTACCTAAACTATCAAGCTAAGGGGGTAGCAGCAATACATGTCTATTAAACAGAAAATTAAAGCCTCTCCCTCGGTATGTACGTACATACGGCCAAGAAAGCGGAGGTTTCTATTATGATTTGACATACATTGATAAATGACGAGGGTACTTTGCTTTTTCTTTCCAAAAGCCGCCTCGCGTGCAACAAATACTCATGGTAATGTTTTGTGCCTCGTCCATACACACTATATGCTAAAACACTAAAGATACTCTTTGTTTTCCGGAGATTAGAACTAGAAAGAGGGGATTAAAATTTAATATCATATTTAGTGTTTAAAAATTAGAATTAAAATTTTAATTTTAAAATATAAAATTTTAGTTCGTTTAATATTTTTTTAATTCTTATAGTTTTTTATGTGACCATTATAACTCGGTTAAAACGTTATAACATGTCTATAAATACTATAGTTCACTTATGAAAATACCAAAACGTATAATAACGTTCTAAAACGTTATTATTCCTCATTTAAGTGAGATTTTTAAAAATGTAACTGAATAACATCTCATTCCAAATATAAAAGGAAGGTGAGAAAATCATTTGGAAATATTGCAACTTGCAAAGCTTATTATTCACTTATTACTTTGAGCGTCGGAGTGTTTTTTGCAGGTACCCACCCCCTTATTCTCTCATTACCGAAGTATAACTCATCCCTACAGAAAAGCTTGAAGTTACTTATTGGCAGCCGAGCTATCCGCGGCCAACTTTCACAAAAATAATTGGCGCTTACCATGGGGCTAGAAACAAAAGCCCCTTTTCCTTTTAGGTCCCAAAATTTTCAGATCTACCTATGGCTGACCAACTTCCTCCCACACCTTCCGAGTTTCTTCGGATGGTAATAGAGTTACAAGAGGCTAATCAGTGAATGACAAAAGAAAATCAAGGAATAGCAAATCAGATAGCCGAACTAACTAATGCTCGGATTGCTCATAACGATGATCACAATGAACGACAAGATGACGAGAAAGAAAATTCTGATCCAACGCATGTCTCTGAAACTCAACAAAAAGAGGGAGATCAACAAAACAATGAAGGCAACGAATTGAATAATGCAGTTAGACCATTCACAGCCGAGACTGGTGCCCGAAACTCGCTCTGCAGAATTTGCACAGATAGAGCGGCAAGTATATCGGGTCGTCTAAGTAATATCTCAAGTGAGTGAGGGTCGATCCTACGGAGATTGTTGGTTTGAGCAAGCAGTGGTTATCTTGCAGATCTTAGTTAGGTGGATAGAAAATATAGTTTGTCACGGAAAACGCATAAAACAGAATAAATAAATAAACGTTACTAGATAAGTGTGAAATCAATGGTGATAAAACAGTTTAGGCTTCGGAGATGTCTTGTCTTTTCGAATTAACTTTTCTTACTGTCTTCCTCAATAACCTTCTGATTCCTTCAATGGCAACCGTAAGTGATTAACTCATGTCCTCTCATCAAGTTAACCTCCTTTACTTCAACAATCTACCACGTTGAAGTGACTCATGTCCTCTCATCAAGCCACCTCCAGGTTTTTCACTGTAGTTGAAGATGAAGCTCTAAACAATCCAATCCCCTTCCCGATCCTACTCAAGGTGCCACAAACAAGGCAGATCTTCTGGATCAGAAAGTGCTGCTTCTCTGACTCTAGCCTTAGCCACAGAGACCTCACGCACCCATAGTCAACGGGATTTCATGTCACGTATCCAAAGTTGCTTAGATGCTCTATGGGAATCCGCAATGCAATCACTAGCTTTGGTTCAACGCTATCCGGACTTGAATGCCAATCTTGGACTCCCTTTTGGGCGTTTCAATGCCAGCTACTCCCCTTTGGGCGTTGAACGCCAGGAATGGGGCTGGAGGCTGGTGTTGAACGCCAGTTTTCGGCCTTCATTTCTGAAGTAAAGTATGGACTACTATATATTTTTGAAAAGCCCTAGATGTTAGCTTTCCATAGCCATTGCGAGCGCGCCATTTGGACTTTTGTAGCTCCAGAAAAGCTCCTTTGAGTGCACGGAGGTCAGATCTTGACAGCATCTGCAATGCTTTCTCTGTCTCTGAATTAGACTTTTGCTCAAGATCTTCAATTTCTGCCAGAAAATACCTGAAATTACCATAAAATACACAAACTCAAAGTAGAATCCAAAAATGTGAATCTTGCACTAAAACCTATGAAAACATAATAAAACATAAACAAATCATAGTAAAAACTATATGAAAATGATGCCAAAAGTGTATAAAATATCCGCTCATCAGAACACCAAACTTAATCTGTTGCTTGTCCCCAAGCAACAAAAAACAAAGTGGGATAAAAAGAAGAGAAGGATACAATGAATCTCAGAGTTTTTCATGAAGCTCAGTTTCAATTAGATGAGCGGGACTAGTAGCTTTTTACTTCTGAATAGTTTTGGCATCTCACTTTTAATTGAAGCTCAAAATAATTGGCATCTTTAGGAACTCAAAATCCAGGTGATATTATTGACTCTCCTAGTTTAGTTATTTTTTATTCTTGAACACAGCTTCTTTATAGTCTTGGCCGTGACCTGAAGCACTTTATTTTCCAGTATTACCACCGGATACATAAATGCCACGGACACTTAACTGGGTAAACCCCTTAGGATTGTGATTCAGCTTTGTTAGAATCCCCAGCAAGTGGTGTCTAGAGTTCTTAAGCACACTCTTTTTGCTTTAGATCATGACTTTAACTGCTCAGTCTCAAGCTTTTCACCTGACACCTTCACACTACAAGCTTATAGTTAGGGAAGCAGCTCATTTGAACTGTTGGTGCACGAAATTGTGATCATCAATGGCGCCATCAACATGGTACGCTCAATTACAATCTCAACTCTTTATCACAACTTTGCAAAACTAACCAGCAAGTGCACTGGGTCGTCCAAGTAATAAACCTTACGTGAGTAAGGGTCGATCCCACGGAGATTGTTGGTATGAAGCAAGCTATAGTCATCTTGTAAATCTCAAGAACTCCTTTCTTCTGATTCGTCCCATTGTTCACAGGATTCCTTTCAGAAGTGTACATGAATTGGTTATTTGCAACCATTTCAATGAGTTCTTGAGCTTCTGCAGGCGTCTTCTTCAGATGAAGAGATCCTCTAGCAGAGCTGTCTAATGACATCTTGGACAGTTCAGACAGACCATCATAGAAGATACCTATGATGCTCCATTCAGAAAGCATGTCAGAAGGATACTTTCTGATCAATTGTTTGTATCTTTCCCAAGCTTCATTGAGGGATTCACCTTCCTTCTGTCTGAAGGTTTGGACTTCCACTCTGAGCTTACTCAATTTTTGAGGTGGAAAGAACTTTGCCAAGAAGGCATTGACTAGCTTTTCCCAAGAGTTCAGGCTTTCTTTAGGTTGTGAGTCTAACCATATCCTAGCTCTGTCTCTTACAGCAAAAGAAAATAGCATAAGTCTGTAGACCTCAGGGTCAACCCTATTGGTCTTGACAGTGTCATAGATTTGCAAGAATTCAGCTAAAAACTGATGAGGATCTTCCAATGAAAGTCCATGGAACTTGCAATTCTGTTGCATTAGAGAAACTAATTGAGGCTTAAGCTCAAAGTTGTTTGCTCCAATGGCAGGGATAGAGATGCTTCTCCCATAGAAGTCGGGAGTAGGTGTAGTAAAGTCACCCAGCACCTTCCTTGCATTGTTGACATTGTTGTTGTTTTCGGCTGCCATGTCTTCTTCTTGTTTGAAGATTTCTGTTAGGTCCTCTACAGAAAGAAGAATGCCTTTGTCTTTGCTCCTGCTCATATGAAAGAGAAGAGAACAAGAGAGTATGGAATCCTCTATGTCACAGTATAGAGATTCCTTGAGGTGTCAGAGGAAAAGAAGAATAGAAGGAGGTAGTAGAAGAATTCGAACTTATCAAGAGGGATAGAGTTCGAATTGTGCATTGAGGAGGAGTGTTAGTCCTTAAATAGAAGGATGTGAGAAGAGGGGAAGAATTTTTGAAAATAAATTAAAAGATTTTAAAATAATTAAAAGAAAATTTGAAAATTTGATTGATGATTTTGGAAAATCAAAGTTGGGAAAGAAATAAAGTGATTTTGAAAAAGATTTTGAAATTAGAAATCAAAAAGATATGATTGAAGACTATTTTGAAAAAGATGTGATTAAAAAGATATGATTGAAAAGTTATGGTTTTAAAGAGATATGATTGAAAAGATATGATTGAAAAACAATTTAAAAAGATTTGATTTTGAAAAATTATGGAAACTTGAAAAAAATCTGAATTAAAAACAAAATCTTCCCTCTTGTTCCATCCTGGCGTTAAACGCCCAGAATGGTATCCATTCTGGCGTTTAACGCCCAAAATGCTACCCTTTTGGGCGTTAAACCTGGCTGGGCGTTTAAACGCCAGTTTTTCTTCTTCACTGGGCGTTTTGAACGCCCAATTTTTTTTGTGTAATTCTTCTGGTGCATGTTCTGAATCTTCAATTCTCTGTATTATTGACTTGAAAAGACACAAATTAAAAAAAATTTTGAATTTTTTAATGATGAGGAATAATCAAAATGCAACTAAGATCAAATAAACAATGCATGCAAGACACCAAACTTAGAAGTTTGTATACTATTGACACTAACAAATTAAGAATGCATATGAGAAACAACAAAACACTCAAGACAAGAGAATTTAAAGATCAGAGCAAGGAAATCATCAAGAACAACTTGAAGATCAATGAAGAACATAATGCATGTAAATTTTTTTTCGAAAATTAGAAGAATAAAGACATGCAATTGACACAAATCTTAAAATTAGACACTAGACTCAAACAAGAAACATAAAAATATTTTTTTGGTTTTAAGATTTTATAATTTTTTTGGATTTTTCGGTAATTGATTGGAAAAGAAAATAAGGATATCAAAATTCTTAATAAGAATTTCCAGGAATCATGCAATGTTAGTCTAAAGCTTTAGTCTAATAAGATTAGACATGGCTAGCCAAGCTTCAGTAGGACATTACATTCAAGAGCTAAATTGATGAAAATCAATCAGCTTTGGTGATGATGAAAACATCATTTGAAACTCTAGAATTCATTCTTAAGAACTCTGAAGAACAAGATAAAATAAAATTACCTAATCTAAGCAACAAGATGAATTGTCAGTTGTCCAAACTCAAACAATCCCCGGCAACGGCGTCAAAAACTTGGTGCACGAAATTGTGATCATCAATGGTGCCATCAACATGGTACGTTCAATTGCAATTTCAACTCTTTATCACAACTTCGCACAACTAACCAGCAAGTGCACTGGGTCGTCCAAGTAATAAACCTTACGCGAGTAAGGGTCGATCCCACGGAGATTGTCGGTATGAAGCAAGTTATAGTCATCTTGTAAATCTCAGTCAGACGGATTCAAATGGTTATGGAGGACTAATAACTAAAAGATAAATAAGACATAAAATAAAGATAGAGATACTTATGTAATTCATTGGTGAGAGCTTCAGATAAGCGTATGGAGATGCTTTGTCCCTTCTGTCTCTCTGCTTTCCTACTGTCTTCATCCAATCCTTCTTACTCCTTTCCATCGCAAGCTGAATGTTTGGCATCACCATTGTCAATGGCTACATCCTGTCCTCTCAGTGAAAATGTTCAACGCACTCTGTCACAGCACGGCTAATCATCTGTCGGTTCTCGATCATGTCAGAATAGAATCCAGTGATTCTTTTGCGTCTGTCACTAACGCCCCACAATCGCGAGTTTGAAGCTCGTCACAGTCATTCAATCCCTGAATCCTACTCAGAATACCACAGACAATTTTTAGACCTTCCGGATTCTGAAGAATGCCGCCATCAATTCTAGCTTATACCACGAAGATTCTGATTAAGGAATCCAAGAGATAAACATTCAAGCCTTGTTTGTTTGTAGAATGGAAGTGGTTGTCAGGCACGCGTTCATAAGTGAGAATGATGATGAGCGTCACATAATCATCACATTCATCAAGTTCTTGAGTGCGAATGAATATCTTAGAACAAGAATAAGCTGAATTGAATAGAAAATAGTAGTAATTGCATTGATACACGAGGTACAACAGAGCTCCACACCTTAATCTATGGTGTGTAGAAACTCCACTGTTGAAAATACATAAGAACAAGGTCTAGGCATGGCCAAGAGGCCAGCCCCCAAAATGTGATCTAAGATAGCATAAGACTGATCAAAGATAGCTACCCAGATAAAAATACAATAGTAAAAGGTCCTATTTATAGAGAACTAGTAGTCTAGGGTTTACAGAAATGAGTAAATGACGTATAAATCCACTTCCGGGCCCACTTGGTGTGTGCTTGGGCTGAGCATTGAAGCTTTTTCGTGTAGAGACTTCTCTTGGAGTTAAACGCCAGCTTTTGTGCCAATTTGGGCGTTTAACTCTAGCTTTTGTGCCAGTTCCGGCGTTAAACGCCGGGAATTCTGAAGCTGATTTGGAACACCGGTTTGGGCCATCAAATCTCGGGCAAAGTATAAACTATTATATATTTCTAGAAAGCCCAAGATGTCTACTTTCCAACGCAATTGAGAGCGCGCCAATTGGGCTTTTGTAGCTCCAAAAAATCTAGTTCGAGTGTAGGGAGGTCAGAATCCAACAGCATCTGCAGTCCTTTTCAGCCTCTGAATCAGATTTTTGCTTAGGTCCCTCAATTTCAGCCAAAAAATACCTGAAATCACAGAAAAACACACAAACTTATAGTAAAGTCCAGAAAAGTGAATTTTAAATAAAAACTAATAAAAATATAATAAAAACTAACTAAAACATACTAAAAACAATGCCAAAAAGCGTATAAATTATCCGCTCATCAACTGTTTAGGCTAAGATTTTATCTCTTTCAAACCCTCATAACCATTGATGCTCAAAGCCTTGAATCCTTGCTCTTGCCTTTTGGTTTAAAGAGCTACTGGCTTTTTGCTCTTGCCTTTTGGTTTAAAGGGCTATTGGCTTTTTCTACTTTTTTAATTCTTTTTTTTTCTCGTAATAATATTACGCTTTTTGGCATCATATATATATATATATATTGCTTTTTGCTGCTTTTTCTTGCTTCAAGAATCAATTTTTGCATTTTTTCAGATTACCAATAATACTTCACTTTTATCATCATTCTTTTAATAGCCAACATTTTTAACTCCAGCATCAAACATGCACTATTTATTCATGCATTCAAAGAACAAAAGTAATGCCACCACATCAAATAATTGACTATTCTTAATATATAACTCGAAATTCATGCATCTTACTTCTCTTGTTCAATTAAAATTTTTCTTTTAAGCAAGGTGAGAGATATATGGAATATTTCATAGCTTTAAGACATAAAGACAAGTGATCATGCACTAGAAATAGACAATAAAACAAAATACATGAAAAATAGAAAAATAATATAGGCAATAGGGAAGTAAAGGGAATGAATCCACCTCAGTGATGCCGGCTACAACTCCTTCTGGAGGGTCCAATAGAGTGCATGATTTCTTCTATGTCACGCCCCTGCCTCTGTTATTCTTCCCTCATAACTCTTGTTCTTCCCTCATGGCCTTTTGATCTTCTCTTATGTCATGGAGGATGGTGAAATGCTCTTGAGGTCCCATCCTTAGTTGATCCATACTGAAGCTTAATTCTCCTAGAGAAGTATGCAATTGGTCCCAATAGCCTTGGAGAGGAAAATGTATCCGTTGAGGTATCTCAGGGATTTCTCGTTGAGACAACTCCACATGCTCTTGTTGTGGTCCGTGTGTTGGCTCTCTAGTTTGCTCTATCCTTCTTTTAGTGATGGGCTTGTCCTCTTTAATGGGAATATCTTCTTCTATGACAATTGAAGCTGAATTACTGGTGCACGAAACTGGCTCCACAGAATTTGCACAGATAGACCGGCAAGTATACAGGGTTGTCCAAGTAATACCTCAGGTGAGTGATGGTCGATCCCACGGAGATTGTTGGTTTGAGCAAGCAGTGGTTATCTTGCAAATCTTAGTTAGGCAGATAGAAAATATATTTTGTCACGGAAAATGCATAAAACAGAATAATTAAATAAACGTTACTAGATAAGTGTGAATTCAATGGTGATAGAATGGTTGAGGCTTCAGAGATGCTTTGTCTTTCTGGATTAACTTTTCTGACTGTCTTCTTTAATAACCTTCTGATTCCTTCAATGGCAGTTGTATGTGATTAACTCATGTCCTCTCATCAAGTTAACCTCCTCCACTGCAGTAATCCACCATGTTGAGATGGCTCATGTCCTCTCATCAAGCCACCTCTAGGTTTCTCATTATAACAGAAGATGAAGCTCTAAGCAATCCACTCCCCTTCACGATCCTACTCAAGGTGCCACAAACAAGGTAGATCTTCTGGATCAGAAAGAGCTGCTTCTTTGACTCTAACCTTAACGCAATAGAGACCTCACGCACCCATAGTCAATGGGATTTCATGTCACATATCCAAAGTTGCTCAGATGCTCTATTGGAATCCGCAGTGCAATCTTTAGCTCTTGTTCAACGCTTTTCGGATCAGGACCCGCATGGAACCCAAGTAGAAACAAGGATGATTGTCACGGGTCACCCTCAATTCATAATATGAAGAACGAGAATGCATAAGAGAATATAATCAGACATATTGAGAAAGAACAGTAGTATTATTGATTCATGAAACTCAGCAGAGCTCCTAACCTTAACCTTAGTATATTAGTGACTCATACTGACTGAAAAGTACAATGAAAGGTTCGAATGGGCAAAGATATGTTGGAGAGATCCTAAAAATGGTTGATCTTCCCCTATACTAGTCTAGTAACTAAGGATTATAGAAAATAAGATAAACTAGTTTTGTAATACAAAAATCCACTTATAGAGCCCACTTGTTAAGTGTTTGGACTGAGCTTGAGTGTTTCCCACGAGCTAGTACTCCTTAAGGGCATTGCACGCTGGCTAGGGACCCCCTTTTGGGCATTAGACGCCAGCCACACCCTTGTCTGGTGGCTGGCATTGAATGCTAGTTTTGGGCCTTTATTTCTGAAGAAAAGTATAAACTATTATATATTTCAAGAAAGCCCTAAATGTTAGCTTTCTATAGCCGTTAAGATCTCACCTTTTGGACATCTATAGCTCTAGAAATGCTCCTTCAAGTGAACAGAGGTCAGATCCTGACAGCATCTACAATGCTTTCTCTGTCTCTGAATCAGACTTCTACTCAAGCTCTTCAATTTGAGCCAGAAAATACCTGAAATCACCATAAAATACACAAACTCGAAGTAGAATCAAAAAATATAAATTTAGCACTAAAACCTATGAAAATATAATAAAACTTAAACAAAACATAATGGAAACAATATGAAAATGATGCCAAAAAGCGTATAAAATATCCGCTCATCAGAACACCAAACTTAAACTGTTGCTTATCCCCATGCAACCAAAAACAAAGTAGGATAAAAAGAAGAGAAGGATACAATAAATCTCAGAGTTCTCAATGAAGCTCAGTTTCAATTAGATGAGCGGGACTAGTAGCTTTTTGCTTCTAAATAGTTTTGGCATCTCACTTTCCATTGAAGCTTAGAATGATTGGCATCTTTAGGAACTCAGAATCCAAATGATATTATGACTCTCCTAGTTTAGTTCTTTTTATTCTTGAACATAGCTTCTTTTGAGTCTTGTCTGTGACCCTAAGCACTTTGTCTTCCAGTATTACCACCGGATACAAAAATGCCACAGACACTTAACTGGGTGAACCCTTTTAGGATTATAATTCAGCTTTGCTAGAATCCCCAGCTTGTGGTGTCCATAGTTCTTAAGCACACTCTTTTGCTTTGGATCACGACTTTAACTACTCAGTCTCAAGCTTTTCACTTGGCACCTTCAGACCATAAGCATAGAGTTAGGGAAGCAGCTCATTTGAACTATTCAGGCCAAAATTTTTCTTCTTTTAGACCCTCCTAACCATTGATGCTCAAAGCCTTGGATCCTTGCTCTTGAATTTTGGTTTTAAGAGCTATTGGCTTTTTGCTCTTGCCTTTTGGTTTAAAGAGCTATTGGCTTTTTCTTATTTTTATTTCTTTTTTGTTTGCTTTTTTTCGGAAACTGCTTTTTCTTTCTTCAAGAATCAATTTTTGGGTTTTTTAGATCACCAATAATACTTCACTTTTATCATCATTCTTTCAAGAGCCAACATTCTTAACTCCAGCATCAAATATGCACTGTTCAGTAATGCATTCAGAAAATAAAAGCAATGCCACCACATCAAATAATTGACTATTCTTATTATATAACTCGAGTTCATGCATCTTACTTCTCTTTTTCAATTAAAATTTTTCTTTTAAGAAAGGTGAGAGATATATGAAATATTTCATAGCTTTAAGACAAAGACAGATGATCATGTACTAGAAATAGACAATAAAACAAAATACATGAAAAACTGAATAATAACATAGGCAACAGGGGAGTAAAGGGAACGAATCCACCTTAGTGATGGCGGCTACTACTCTTTCTGGAGGATCCAATAGAGTGCTTGATTTCCTCTATGACACGTCCCTGCCTCTATTGTTTTTCCTTCATAACTCTTTGTTCTTCTCTCATGGCCCTTTGATCTTCTCTTATGTCATGGAGGATGGTGGAATGTTCTTGATGTCTCATCCTTAGTTTTTCCATGATGGAGCTTAATTCTCTTAGAAAAGTGTGCAATTGGTCCCAATAGCCTTGGAGAGGAAAATGCATCCCTTGAGGCATCTCAGGGATTTCTTGTTGAGACAGCTCCACATGCTCTTGCTGTGGTCCATGTGCTGGCTCTCTAGTTTGCTCCATCTTTCTTTTAGTGATGGGCTTGTCCTCCTCAATGGAGATGTCTCCTTCTATGACAATTCTAGCTGCATTGCATAGATGATAGATAAGGTAGGGGAATACCAACCTTGCTAAGGTGGAAGGCTTTTCAGCTTTCTTGTACAACTCTTCAGGTATTACCTCATGTACATCCACCTCACTCCCAATTATGATGCAATGAATCATGATGGCTCTGTCAATGGTCACTTCTGACTGATTGCTAGTAGGGATGATAGAGTATTGGATAAATTTCAACCATCCTTTAGCTATGGGCTTAAGGTCAAGCCTTCTCAGCTAATAACCAATATCTTTACTCCTCTAATAGGAATATTATGAACTCTGGGACTCCTCAGAACAAGGCTATGTCTCAACAGATTACACTTGAGTGGGATGCAGGTTTCAGCTGTTAGTGCTTAGAATGCCCTTCAAGAGGCTTCATATGACATGAATGGTGGCTTTATTCAAGGTGAGAATTATGAATATGCTCAATTTTCTTCTGAACATGTCAACTATATAGGGAATACTCCTAGAAACCCCAATAATGATCAATATGCTAAGACCTTTAATCAGGAATGGAGAAATCACCCAAATTTTGGCTGGGGATAGCAACCTCAAAGGCCACAAAAATTTTAATAATCCTCAGGGCAGTTTTCATTAGAATAATTTCAATAACTGCCAGTTTCAGTCATCTTAGCAAGCAACTCCTTAACCTCAGAAGACTACTGATTTAGAATCTCTAATAACAACCTTTATACAGTAAACCAGAGCATTAATCAAGAACTTGGAGGTTCAGATGGGTCAAATAGCAACAAAAGTTACTGAAATTAATCAGAGGACCACTAATAGCCTCCCTGGTAACACAGTTCTAAATCCAAGAGAGGAGTGCAAGGCTATCACCTTAATAAGTGGACAAGTGGCTAGTACAAAAGCACAAGTTACAAAGGAACCGGGTGAAAAAGAAGCTCCGAAGAAGAAAAATGAGGAGGTTGAGCACGTCCCACCTAGGCATGCAGACAATCCTTTTCCAGTCACTCTTGACACACATCTGACGTTGCCTAAAGCACCTGAGTACAAGCCCAAAATTCCATATCCTCAGAGGCTTCAAAAGGAGACCAAGGACAAGCAGTTTTTAAAGTTCTTGGAAGTTTTTAGAAAGTTACAAATTAATATTCCTTTTGCTGAGGTTTTGGAGCAAATGCCTCTCTATGTCAAGTTCATGAAGGAGTTACTATCAAAGAAGATGCCTTTAAAGGGAGATGAGATAGTGGTCTTGACCAAGAAATGTAGTGGCATAATTCAGAGTAATTTTCCAAGGAAGATGCCTGATCCAGAGAGCTTTCAAATTCCATGTACCATTGGGAGCACTACCTTTAAGAAAGCCCTATGTGATCTAAGTACAAGCATAAATCTAATGCCCTTGTCTGTGATGAAGAAGCTACAAATCAAAGAGGAACAACCAATAAGGATAGCATTACAAATGGCGGATAAATCTTTAAAGCATGCACATGGAATAGTGAAGAACATCTTGGTCAAGGTGGGTAAGTTCTTTCTCCCAGCTGATTTTATGATTCTTGACATGGGGGAGGATGAAAATGCCTCTATAATCCTAGGAAGATCATTCCTAGCCATTAGGAGAGCTCTGATTGATGTGGAAGAAGGTGAATTAGTGCTTAGAGTGCATAATGAGCAATTAGTCTTTCATGTCTTCAAAAACATGCATTCATTAGGTGAAGGTAGTAGAGAAACAAAAAGATCCCCACTGAAGGTTTCTCCCCAGGAATGAAGGTGGTGTTGACTAGTAATCCAGTGTTGACTTATACAGTAAATAGAATCCTCTCTCTTGAGCATTTTGAGCTACTTCATTAGGACACAGGGAGAAGATTCACAGTGAGAGGGTAGGAGTTCAAGCACTATGATCAACCTCCACCTTAGCAGAGCTGAACATTTAGCTAATGATGGTAAAGAAGTGCTTGTTGGGAGGTAACCCAGCCATAGTATCCTTTAATTTTAGGCTCAGTTTATTATTTTTTATATTATTTTATTTACTTATATTTATCTCTTATTGATAATTCTGTAGTTTTCTTTTGTTTCACATGTATTTTGGCCATACAGAATGTTAAAAACAGGAACATGAGCAATCAGAAGGAATTTCAGACACCCTGGAGGAGTGAGATACAACCAGGGTGGCGCCAAACTTTGGAATTCCAAGTTTGGCGCCACATGATACGCACCAATTGAAAATTTCTTTCTGGAGGGGTGGCGCCAAACTTGGGCACAATCGACGTCATTCGGAGCCACAAGGGATGAGAATGGCACCAAACTTCACCTTTTCTGAGTTTGGCGCCACCATAAAGAAGAAACAAAGGAGTTTTCTCTGCCAGGGGGGCGCCAAACTTGGCCCCCCTGAAGTTTGACTTGACAAATAAGAAAAAAAAATAAATTTTAACGTCTCTTACCCTTTTTTTTCATTTTCTTCTTCTGTAATAATTTTTGTTTTTACTCATCTGTGCAATTTTTTTTATATCTCTCCCTGTTTTCAATTTTTCTTTACTTGGGGACAAGCAAATTTTTAAGTTTGGTGTTGTAGAGAGCACTCTCTATTTATGATATCATCAATGGCACCCAAGCGAGGAGAATAATCTTTACGGAGGAGTACAACTTGAGGAATGAGATGGCCATCAGGATAACTGAGGTGGTCAAATTTCTTTCATTCCTATTTCCTTCCGCTATTATTATGTTATATTCCTATTTTCTGATATTTTGTTTCAATGTCTGCATGATCTTTAGAAATTTCAATTTCTAGGTTCTAGTTTAATTTTGTTATTTTTAATTCTGTTATTTGTTTTTAGTTTGAAAAAAAAATCTCTCGTGTACCGTTCATTGAGCTTGAATATAAAACGAAAAGGAAAGAAGTGATGTATTTCATGAGAAATTGAGTTATGTTTAAGAATAGTCTTATTTACTTAAATGTGGCGGTATTATCTGTGATTCTGAATGCATGATTTGAATAGTGCACATTTGAATTTGAATCAAAGGATGTTGAGGCATGAGGAACAGGAAAAAGCTTAATCCTTGAACCAATAGAAACAGCAAAAAGAAAAGCAAAGTCCAAAGCTGTGAGCATCAATGGCTAGGAAAGTCAAATATGATTAAAAGTTCAAAGAGTTGTTTTTCTAGCCACATGCTTGTGGTGTAAATATGTCAAGTAACTTTTGAGACAAAGCACTAAGAGTCGAGATCAAGTACATTTAACAGAGTATGCCAAAGGCTTTAAGCACCACTATCTTGGAGTAATTAAAAGAAAAAAAAATCAAAACTCAATGAGAGTTCCCCAGTTAAGTGCTTGTGGTGTTTTTGTGTCAAGTAAAGCTTGAGACAAAACATATAAAATCACGGCTAGGCTCATGATGCAAAGCACAAAAAAAAAAGAATAAAAGAAAATTTGCTATGTGTTCAAGGATTAATCCTAAGTCAAAAGGTCAGAGAATTCATAATATTATCTAGATTCTAATTCCGAATGATAGTGACATTCCTAAGATTCAAAGGATAGTGAGATGCCAAAACTATTCAGAGTTTCAGTGTTCTTAACCCCACTTTGAGAATAGATAGGAGCTTAATTGAGCAGTCACTTCTCATGTAAATTCACATCCTAAGTTTATATTAGTTGAGGACAAGCAACAATTCAAGTTTGGTGTTGTGATGCGTGAGCAACTTTCCTATCTTTTCCTAGTGAATTTGCATTTGAATTTACTAAGTTTAATCAAGATTTAAGTACTTTTGAGCCACTATGAATGCTACTTTGAGTTGTGTGCAATTTGATTTATTTCAGGTAGCATTAGGATGGATTTGACAGGGTTTGTGTAGAAAAAAAGGAAGAAAGTGGATGATGCTGTCAATCCCAACCTTCTTGCACTCCAACAGACATAACTTACATTATAGAGATCTAATTGACACTATACCAAGGTCATTGGAAAGCTAACTTCTAGAGCTTTGCAGCGATATATAATAGTTTATACTTTTATTCTGGAATCACTGCCTTGGTGGCGCCAAACTTGGGATTTTCCAAGTTTGGCGCCACACTCACTCACCTCCAGGATTTCATGTCGTTGAAGTGAAGTCAAACTTGGATTTTTTCAAGTTTGGCTTCATGATTACCATTACTTCAAGATTTGCATACGGGAATGGTGGCGCCAAACTTGGCCCAGCCCAAGTTTGGCGCCACCCTTAGTGAATTTGGTGGTCCCCATTCGTCCAAGGAGCCAGCGCAAAGATTTTATTTATTTTTTAATAGAACTTTTATTTTAATTACAAATAGGAAAAGATATTATTTAGTTTTAGAAAATATATTTTACCTTAATTAGAATTATACATAAAAGGGAAAAGATTCAGCCCTTCAGGCTCTTTTCTTTTCTCTTACCTCATTCCGCCCTGTACAATTTTTCAAAATCCTTGTTTCTCTCTGAACCATGAGCAACTAAACCTCCACTGTTAAGGTTAGGAGCTCTGTCTATTGCATGGATTGATACTATTACTCTTCCATTTTAATTAATGTTTTGATTTCAATTTCAAGAATTGTTTTCGTTCTTCATCTTATGAATATGGGTGGAACAGAAGTATGACCCTTATTCTAATTGAGTTCTTGTAAACCTTGAAAAAGTAATTTACTTCAACAACAGCTTGAAAATAATTTCTCCTAAATTTCTAATTATTTGGACTTGACAGGATACATGACATATAATCCTCTTATATTTGGATAATTAGGGTTTTTGTGGCACATAAACTAGTTTCGAACTTAACCCTCTAAGAATCAAGTAACCAAGGAATCGGCGGTTGATGAAGGTTAAAGGAGACTAAAAAGGTCAAAGGAATTAGGGTTTAGTCACATATAGTTTGCCATGAATTGAATCTTACATGATTAAAATAGTTGGTAAGAAAAGTTAATCCGAAAAATAAATATCTCTGAAACCTTAACTTCTCTCTCATATATATTTTACAACCCGTTTACTGATTGCTTATTTAATTCTCTGAATTTACTGTTTAACGCAATTGAGACCCAAACACTCTTTTCTGCTTGTCTAACTAAGTAAATCATTCAATCATTATTGCTTAGTCCATCAATCTTCGTGGGATCGAACCTCATTCACTTGAGGTACTACTTGGTACGAACCAGTGCACTTGCTGGTTAGTTTGTGGGTTATAAATTCCACACCATATCACCGTCCTTATCTTAGCCAATGTATCCTCCATGAGCGTTACACATCGCCGTCCTCACTGAGTCGTCCCTATAGTATCAAGTGAGCATTACGCATCGCCGTCCTCACTAGACAATTGGCACTCAGGCCCAAACTGCACTCAATTTCTTTTCAATCTTTTCTCTCTACTCTACTGCGATAGAGAATCCTTTAATTAATACATTCTTTTCTATCTACTCTACTGTGGTAGATGTTCATTAAAATCTTTTCAGTCACTACTCTTTGCTCTTTTGTGGCAGAGATCATTTTACTTAATACATCCTTCTCTTTTTGTTCTTTTTCTTTTGTTATCCTTCTCATATTTTTCTTTTATGTTCTTACTTCTTTTCTTTCTCTCTTCTTTTCTCTCCTATCACTCCATAATATAGATTATCTTTGAATTATTCTCTCGCCTTTCCCTAATTGTCTTATGAAAAATAATTATAAAGTACTTTAATTAAGTCTACGTTCTCTAAAACTTTTAAGATCACTCTGTTTGCTATCTTCTGACTTATAATAATACTAATAATATCTTTACTAGATAATATTATTAATAAAATAATAATAACAATTATATAAATAAGATATTTTAAATGATAACTAAATAATATTTATATCTGTTCTTAAAAACTTGGCTTTGTAAAACTGTTATTCTTAAACTCTTTCAATCTATGTTTTAAATTTAAAACTTTTAAATATTTCATTTTTAACCGAACATTTTTATAAAATTATATTTGAAACCTCACTTATCTCAATATTTATAAAAGTAATTTTGAACTTTTATAAAATACCCAATTTACCACTGTAATTTATTTATTACCGAAAATACCCGAAAACTTATATACTTACAAATTGTACCTCAATTTTTATATACAAATATAATGTTACCCTTCAAAAATAAAGTTTCAATACTAACCTTAATTTTATACCACAACGGAAACCCTTAGCCTTTTCCTTTCAAAATATTACTTGTATTTTAATCCGTTTTCGAGTTTTTCGGTTATCGATTCTTCGTAACTTTTAATTTAATCTCTCGACCATCACACCTCACTAATTTATACTTTATTCTCAATGATATTTCAGCCAAAAAATTACCAAAACACCCCATCTAGCCATTCATACATTGCCGAACCAAAATCTTAAGCAAATGTAAACCCCGCTAAAATTGGTAAATAATTAATCAATAATTTGAATTTTAATTAGGAAAATTAAAAATGCAAAACTATTATTAAAATAGGATAGAGCTCTTCGAAACGAGAATTTTGATACAAATTTCGAAAAATTTGGCCCAAAATTAGACCAGAAGGACCGAACTGGTTGAACCGGGTCCAAACCGGGCTCATGGGCCCAACTGTCCCAGCATATAAATGAGCTACAACTCATTTTCTTCTCCAAGAACACAACAGAAGCAGTCCAAATGCGGTGAGAAGAAGGGAAGGGTAGGAAACCCTTGTTTCAATTTTCAAACGCCATAACTTTCCGATTCGAGCTCCGATCGCCGCACCGTTCATGGCCATGTGTCCAGCGCGTCGAGCTCTACATTTCTGTCGGATCAATTTCACCGGTAAGCTCCTTTTTTGTTTCAGAATCTCTATCCCCCTTTTCTTATGGTGAAATTAAACCCTTGTGATGAAATCTTGCCCAATTTGGGGTTTTAGGTTCGATTTAGCTTCTGGTGCTTATTGGGTTTGAGTTAGTATGCGTATGGATATGGTAAGAATAACCTAAACCCTTGTCAATTTTGATTTTATTATGAAGAAGCTGAATTTGGAGTATATGTGTGAATTAGGTGTGAATTAAGCTTATATACATATACTGGAATTGAAAAGTGAGCATTTGGAGGCTTGGTGGTGATTAAAGCTTGGTTTGTGGCAGGTTCCATTGAGTGTTAGGGGTTGTGTTCTTGCTTTTGAGGCTGCCTTGGGTTGAATAAAGTGATCGGCCAAGGTATGGTTTAGGTTTCGCGCGTTTAATATTTAAGGTGTTGTGAAAACTTAGGCTAGAAGAACCATAGGTTAAGTTGAATTGGTTAATTGCATTAAATGATTAGTTTGGTGATGATATTGGATAAATTTATGATTGGGTTTGAATTTGAATTTATGAGTTTGAGGGGTTGAATGTGTGCTCTTGGACTTATTAATGATGGGATGATGTTGATGTTGGTATATATTAATGGAATATGTTGGTGTTGATATATGTTAATGGAATATGTTGATATTGGTATATGTTAATGGAGTTTGGTTGATATATGTTGATAGAAGGTTGATGTATGTGTTGAGGGGTTCGTATATGTTGATGAAGGATTATTCATATAAGTGGTATATGTTGATATAAATTGGTGGTTATGGCTTGTTGTATTAGTTAAAGGTAGTATGGAAATGGTTGTTAATGAATTGAGGTTGGGTATGTTAATAATATGCAGGTTTTATAGGTAAGGATTATGAATGTGGTGAAAAAGAGGTTTGGATGTTGTTTGGTAAAAAGTGATTTTTGGTGAACTTTGAAAGTTCATAACTTGCTTCTCAAATATTTAATGGAAATGTGGTTTGTTTTAATTGAAAGATAGTTTTACAAGCTTTTAAACGATATCAATTTTATAAAAAATGGAATTTTCTAGAGAAAGTTATGGACGATGGAAAATTGGTGTATGAAACTGGGTTAATGCAGGTTAAAAATTGGTTATGCAGCTTTCTGAGTATTATGCATTTTGGGAAAACGTCCATCCACGTATACGCGTGGCCCACGCGTACGCATGGCGTGGCATTTTTACAACGCATGTGCGAGAAGCATGCGTACGCATTTGTGCATTTTCACGCGTATGCATGGCTCACGCGTACGCGTGACTTGCTGTATGCTCCATGCGTGCGCGTGGCCTACGTGTACACGTGGCTGCTACCTACTGCAAAACTGGACTTTGGTTGTTTTAAACTAATTTTCTACTTCTAATCCTCCATTTTCTTCCTTTTAAGACCTAAAGTATAGTACTAGGTCCAGTAGATAAATGAAGCTAGGAAATAAGATAAGTTGAGGGTGAAGTAAGAGGTAAAATATGGCTTTTGTAAAGAAGATAAGAATATTAAAGGAGTTTAATGCCAAGGTTAATGCCAAGGCTTGATAATTGATGATGTATTGATAAAGAAAATGAAATGGCTTATGAATAATGATATCTGAGATACGAGTTTCCTTGGGTAAGAACCGTGGCTTGCTACCCCGTGTTCCAGGTTGAATCTCGACACTATGTTGACCCTACGTCATAAGGGTGACCGGGCACGTATAAATTTTTTGGTATGGATAGCCCCCATTGAGCGATTACTTGATGTTTGAATGTGAAATCTATGCATAGGCTCTTGGGGATGCGCAACGGGGGATAGTCTAAGGTTTTCAAACTTGTCGGGTTGGCTGGATAACCGACAGATGAGCCTCATCAACCATAGGACAAACATGCATCATATGCATTTGTTTGATTGATTGCTGTGCATTTCCTGGGTTTGCCTAATTGATATATATCACCTGCTACCTATTATATTTGCTACTTGCATTATCTGCTCCTTACTTGTGTGTGAACTTGTTTGGTTGCTTGCTTCTGCTGCATTATGAATGATGGAGGGATGGATGAAAGGGTGAAATAGTTTGGTGATATGTAAGGTTTGAAATTGAATAAGTTTAGGAAGATTTAGATTACCTACCCCTAATTATGGCTTTTACTTAGAAACTAAGTTTTGTAATTTTATGACGAAGTTCTAGGCCTGCCTCTGGCATTCCCAAGACCTTACTTATTATACGTGTGACACCTTTACCATGCTGAGAACCTCCGGTTCTCATCCCATACTGTGTTGTTGTTTTCAGAGTCTGATCGAGAGACTCCTCGCTAGGCGTCTGGATCTTTGAAGCAAAGTAGTTTCTAGGTGTATTTTAGGTTTCTGTTTGTATATATGTACATATGTGTTTAGCTTACTCTCCATGTAACATGTGTATGCTGCTCTTCATAGAGGTTAAGGGAGAGATATGAGCTTATTTTGGTATTTTGATGTATTTTGGGATACTTATATATATATATNGTCCTTATCTATACTTTTCAGGTTTCTTAGCATGCAAGTAATATTATCTCTTGAGCGTTGCGCTTTTCATTTTGCGATTTTTGTTTACCCGTTTTGTTCAAGGCTCCTAGTATATTATCTTTTTCCTCTATTATATATACATATATATATATATTTTACTGTTTAGAGGTCCGTAACACCACACTACCTCTATTCTACGACTTAAGCGTAAAACTCTGTGTAGTAGGGTGTTACATTATGGTATCAGAGCAGTTCGTTCCTATAGAGCCTGAGAGACGGACTGATTATGCCTCTGGGCATACTCTGAGTGTCTATACATGTTATTTAGGGTATCTAACTGATATATGTGGCATGAATGCTCATGAGCATGTATCTGGGACTTTGAAATACTGGATTTGAGATATTGAGATTGATCACCTTGATATCACTTGTTTGGTATGAACGGGAACCAAATGACATCTCATGGGCGCAGTAGTGAGTGCAATCGAGGTCGAGGACGAAGAGTTAATGAGGTAACCATACCGGTAGATAGTTTGACCGATATCGTGACCGCGATGACGGGTGTTGTTGCTGCCATTGGTGCTGTTACTGCTACGACCATCCGAGTGATGAATGGGATGGAACCACAAGCTGGAACTGGCAGTGGTGGCGGTAATGAATATGAAGGCGGACCTAATGTTCTGAATACAGGGATACCAGTGGGTTATCCGGAGCAAGTTAACACGGGTCAGGCAATGGGAGAAAGCTCAAGGAGGACTGAGGTAGCAAGGAGTAATCGCCGGGAACCCTTCACAAAGAAAAATAGACATATTACACCTAGGAGCCAAAATTTCAAAAAGAATCATTTTGTCGCTTCACATTTCCAGCGTCGGAACAATGACCGAAGGAACGACAATCGTCCAGATCTAAATTCGGAAGGGCAAACCAGTACTCGCGGAAAGACTTAAGATGCCCAAGATGCAAGAAGTACCATCCGAACAGACAATACAAAGCCAGGCTAGGTGTATGCTACAAGTGCAGGAAGCCGGGGCATATAGTTCGGGACTGTCCATACAGGAAACATTAGGATGTAGCCAAATCCGATTCTCAGACCTGAGGTAATCACGAACTAGCAGTTAAGATTTTAGCTACCTTGCATGTCATTAATATGTAATATCCATTTATGAAGCATGACAAGTTTTGATAATTGTGGAGTCCGAGCCGATGATTAGTCAAAAACTATTAGTTGTTGAGACGGAGTGATACTTAGCTAACTTAGAGGAATGGCTATATTCTTGAAGGATAAGAATCAGAACGACGTAATAAAAGTAGGGTGGTTTATAACTAAGGAATTGGAACTGTCGAGAGCTATGCAGAGTTACCATTTGGAATCCAGTGACATTAAGACTTCGAGGAAGAGGAATAGAGCAGATTCAACTCTTAGTTGTTAATTGATTAAGAGACGAGTCAAGGTGGGACCAAATTTCTATACGAGAGAGTTTTGGAGACCATTCTTGAAGATGTACCAGGATTTCCACCTTAGAGAGAACGTGCGTTTGCGATAGATTTAGTGCCAAAAGCCGGATCAATGGTTGATTGCATCACAAGTGAAGACATCATTATAATCGGTAAAACTCAAGACCGAGTTGAAGAGAGTACTGGAAGAGAGAATCTAAGTCTTTCTTTACGAGAGTGTGCCAACTAATCCTCACGACCTAATCTAATCTTTCTCTTATAGCTTACATTGAAAACTCTATCTTAAATCTTTTCTTGTAAAATCCTAATTCATTGTTTTTCCGATTTTGTTCCTCACTCGTATAAAGCTTGTCTCTTTCGAAATACGCCTGAACTCATCCTAATATAATCACATACTCTTTGAATCCTAGAGACCTGCAATGCGTCAAGTTGCTCTATTGTGGAAACTTGCATTCCTTTAAAAGCCAACTGGAACCTATTTAATTCGACATGTCTTATTCATCCTATTTAAGCTTTGATTCGAACTCCTCCCCTGAGATGCAACTAGGTTTCTCTTCTTGTGCATTCCATCAGTTCTGTCTAACTCCAGTTAACTGTATGCAAGACTTTCTTTCAAATTCTTGTGAACACTGTTCGTGCTACTCGTTCGTCCCTTGAACATAACATTTCTTTGAAAAGTAAACTCGTATTGTATTTTGCATTATGCATAACTCTTAAGTTCATTTTGGGTTTTTTCTGTATATATGTATATATGCATTTAGCTTACTCTCCAAGAAACTTGAATATTTTGTTCCTCATAGAGGATTATAAGAGAGTTAGGCAACTTATTTCTGTATTTTGGTTTTTTGGGGGATACTTATTCACAGGCTGAGTCAGGAGCTAGTTTCACTGTATTTCTCGACTCTCTTGTCGCTCTTTCGCTTATTTATATCTTTAACCTTCAGGTTTCTTAGCACGCAAGTAATTTTGTTTCTTGAGTGTTGCGCTTTTCATTCTGCGATTTTGTTTTACCCGTTTTTCAAGGCTCCTAGTTTATTATATCCTTCCTATTAATATATGTATGTATTTTATTTTTAGAGGTCGTAGCGCCTCGCCATCTTTGTTTTACATCCTAGATGTAAAGCTCTGTGTGGTAGGGTGTTACAGCAAACAAGAATAATTCAACATAAGCTTAATCAAACTCAAACAATAATAAATTAAACCAACCTTCATTCATCCAATTCACTTTTAATGATTATAAAATTATCAAACCCTACCTTCGTACGAAATCAAAATAATGGAAATTCCGAAAAAGCTTTTTGACCAAGCTGCTGAGAAAGAAAATGTCAGAAATCGCCTATACCTCTTAGAACTCTAATTGCCTGAACTCAAAGGAAAGAGGAGTTATGTCACCATCAACTTTTGCTAGACAAAAGTAATACCAAGATGTAGAGGAAGAAGATACGAACACTTTTATCGGATTAGATTTTTTTATTGGAGTTACGGATGGTAAGAAATCGAAGTGGGAAGGTTTATGTTTCCATGAAGTTCACGCTCTGTCTCTTGGTTTTCTTTTTTTCTTTCTCCAAATGCATGTTCGGTGATGCATGAGGAACAAAGCAAAGACGCTTAGTGATGAGTGGTGATTTGTGGTGTTGAGGCATTATAAGGGTCAAGGTAGTAAAATAAAAGAAACATGTATAAGAATTATATATATGTATATAAGCATGCAGCCATGTTATTTCATTCCTTTCTTTGTTTTCTTAAGGCTTCGGCCAAAAGGTTTTTGAAAGAATAAATAATAATATAATTTAGTAATGATAATAATAGAATAAAATTAAGTAATTAATAAGTAATTCAAATTTCGTAGAAACAGGCATGATTAAATTAAACTTCAATAATCATAAAATTTTTATTTAATTATTCTTGTTAAAAATTAGTTTTTTTTAAAATAAAATCTCAATATAATATAATAACTCATAAATAACTAATTATTTAATTTTTAAAAATTTGGGTTGTTATATCCTATTCACCTTATAAAAATTTTTTCCCTCGAAAATTGATATAAAATAAAAAAGATTCATACTAACTTTCCTTTCAAACATGTCAAAGAAAAACAGAAAGATTTGACATGTTCAGTTTTCAAACATGAGAAAAATAATATCATATGAAAATGATTGAGAGTGTGGTGCAGAAGTTGTATGATAGGTTTAATGCAAATTAAACTTAGAATCTGACGACTTGTAATTTTAATAAATAAGCTCAAGTTTGAACAAAAAAAATCCAAAATTCAAAAAGAAAAAGGTTGAACATCACGAATAATAGTTACAAGAATTCGAAAAGATGATTACAATCTAAATCAAACAGAAGTGCACAAAATAAGAAATCTGTTAGAATAAGAGTTAAATTGTACCCTAAGGATGAATCTGAGAGAAGGAACTTCGATAGGAATAATAAAAGAAAAGGTAGCAGAATAAGTTGAAGAAAATTCAAGCTGAACTACCAGGTTCACAAATATAGACAACCAAAGTCAATGACAATGTTTTTGAAGAATTAAAATTTGATTATTACCCCACATCTAGCCAAGATCAAAGGGTACAAGATACTTGAAGAAGAATATAAGCAATGCCAAGGATAAAAGTTCAGAAAGATTCATCTGCAAGCGAAGTATTTTCTTCAGGCCATCTCGACTAAGAGAACAGTCTATTTTTTGTGACAACCGTATTCCGTAGAACTAGCGTATTTCTTGTCACATCCAGAAATTTCTCATGGCATAAATAAAATCAAACTTAATCAAAGGAATACAAAACAAAGGAAGATTTTAAGAATTATGTATTACATTAAAACAAATTCAAAATCAGATCAAAGGGTAAAGGATTTATGAAGAAGTGTACAAATAATGATAAAGATGGATAATCAAATCTGGTTTTGAAAATAATTGAAAAAATGGATGGAGGAGATGAAAAATAAATGAATAAACAGTACGCCTATCACGAGGCACGGTAAGAGTACATGTTTTGGTGCAAACTAATAAAAAAAGAACATCTAACGTCTTCAAAAGTTGAAGAATCATTATTATAAGAAACCAAGTTCAAAGCCAGATCAAAGAACACATGGTTTATAAAGAGAAATATGAGCAATATCAAGGATAAATATTTTAAATGTATCAAATAAATAGTTAGGATTACAATCGAGCAGAGATATCCAAGAGCGATAAAGAATGGTTGAAATATAGTCAAATTATATTCCAAAAGAAAAATCTAAAGCAAGAAACTTTAATGCAAATGATAAAAGAGAAAAATAGAGCACTGAGTTATGCGGCACAAACAAAGATCATACTTTGAAATGGGGTAAACCCTCAAAAGTAACCTCTACATCCCCAAAACCTCACGATTCGCGTTACATATTACTTTTATTTCCTCTATGATAATCCATTAGTGTTTCCATATACATGAATCATTAGTATTAAGTTGGCCATACCTAATACCATGAGAGATGCAACGGTCGACTAACAACATTAATCAATAGACAATCATGGATATAAAACTCATATTCTTGTCACAAGGACAATCCCTGTTGCATGACAGACACTCAGAGTATGCAGTGAAGCATAGTCAGTCCATTCCTAAGGCTCTAACAAGAACGAACTATTCTGATACCATAATGTAACACCCTAACTTTTAGCATCTCATAATCGTACTAAAGGCTTAGGCATTTCTTACCTCTAATCCTTTTTATCTTATACTATCTTTATTTAATATTGAGCATTCGCGAATACGACTCGGAATTTTAATAAAAAATGAAAGGTCTTTACTTTAAACCTCTTAATCACAAACACATCTATATTCACATAGTAATATTTACATAGACTTATTCAAAGATCCTCAAATACAAATCCTACTCCTCTAAAATCCAAAATAATAAATGACGAGAGAAAAAAATAAATTCTAACAACTCAACTCGTCAATATAATCTTCTATGCTCCTGTAACTCCGCACTAAACCTACGAACCTGTAGGTGAAAGGGGGTGGAGATAGGGGGTAAGAATTGGAAAGTTCTTAGTAGGGTCGGGGTTAGAAGTTAAGTTCATTTCATTATGTTCTCAGTCAATAACAATAGTCAACAAAGTATAATCCAACTCAGCAACTACATAACATAGAATCCAATCACAAGCACACACAATCATAAAAAAACAATCATAAAACAAATATGCACAAATAAGTATGATGCATGTCTAATTCTATACAGGTCATGAGCTCATGTGTCGGTTTGTTGCCCGATTCCCAACACTGGTCTTAAGATAAGCGTTTCGTACCGCCATCCCTATCTCAGCCAATGTCCCCGCCCTGAGCGTTACGCATCTCCGTCCTCATGGGAGAATCTTCCTTTCGGTCTCCAATGAGCGTTACTCATCGCCGTCCTCACTGAGCTGTCCCTATAGTATCGAGTGAGCGTTACGCATCGCCCTCCTCACTAGACACTTGGTATTAAGCCCAAACTGCACTCAATTTCTTTTCAGTCTTTGCTCTCTACTCTACTGCGATAGAGATCCCTTTAATTAATACCTTTTTTTCTATCTGATCTACTGTGGTAGACGTTCATTAAAATTTTTTCAGTCACTGTTCTCTGCTCTTCTGTGGCAGAGATCCTTTTACTTAATGCATCCTTCTCTTTTTGTTCTTTTTCTTTTTTTTTCTCTCATATTTCTCTTTTATTTTTTTACTTCTTTTCCTTCTCTCTTCTTTTCTTTCCTGTCACTCCATAATACAGATTACCTTTGCATTATTTTCTCGCCTTTCCCTAAGTGTCTCATGGAAAAGAATTATAAAGTACTTTAATTAAGTCTGTGTTCTCTAAAGCTTTTAAGATCACTATATTTGCTCTCTTCTGACTTATAATAACATTAATAATATCTTTACTAGATAATATTCTTAATAAAATAATATTAATAATAATATAAATAAGATATTTTAAATGGTAAATATTATATATTTATATCTATTCTTAAAAACTTAGCTTTGTAAAGCTTTTATTCTTAAACTCTTGTTATCTATGTTTTAAATTTCAAATTTTTAAATATTTCATTTTTAACCGAACATTTTTATAAAATTATATTTGAAACTTCACTTATCTCAATATTTATAAAAGTAATTCTGAACTTTTATAAAATACTCATTTTACCTTTACACTTTACTTATTACCATAAATACCCGAAAACTTATATAGTTACAAATTGTACCTCGCTTTTTATATACAAATACAATGTTACCATTCAAAAATAAAGTTTAAATACTAACCTTATGTTTATACCAAAGCCAAAACCCTTATCCTTTTCCTTTCAAAATATTACTTGTATTTTAATCCGTTTTCGAATTTTTCGGTTATCGATTCTTCGTAACTTTTAATTTAATCTCTCGGCCATTGATAAACCCATATTTTGTGATATATTTTGTGCTTAGTTTGAGTGATTTATTCAATCCTTCACCCACTTATTCATGTTAATTGCATGGTTTTACTTTCCCTTCCTTATTATGTGATGTATGCGAAAAACATGTTTCCTATGCTTTAAAATTAATTATTTTAATTACCTTTATTTCCATTCAATGCCATGATTAGTGTGTTGAGTAGTTTCAGATCTTCTAAGGCAGGAATGACTTAAAGGATGGAAAAGGAAACATACAAAAATGGAAGGAAAGCATAAAACGGAGTTTGTGAAGAAACTGGAAGCGACGCGGCCGCATGGACGATGCGGCCGCATGCCAAGCGCGAAGAAGCAGCGACATGGCCGCATGACTGATGTGACCGCGCACCTAAAGAAGAACACCTATGACGTGGCCGCATGACTGACGCGACCGCGCGCCTAAAGAAGAACACCTATGACGCGGCCGCATGACTGACGCGACCGCGCGCCTAAAGAAGAACACCTATGACGCGGCCGCATGACTGATGCGACCGCGCGACAAGGAAGACTCCAATTGACGCGACCGCGCGACAAGGAAGATAACTGTTATCTTTGCTAATTGAATTGAACTTCAATAATCCCAACCTTTTCTTAGGAAATAAATAGGATTCGAAAGTCAAACTAATTAGTCCATTGACTTTCCTTTGCTTTAGCAAAGGTTAACTAAGTGGAATTAAGATTCAACTTTCATTATTATTGATAAGAATAACTAAGTCTGGACTTCCAATTTCTCATACCTTGCCAAAGGGTTTGCTTTACAGTATTTATTTATTTTAATTGCCATTTGAATTACTTGTCATACTTCCTCCTTATTTCAAAAACCCCCAATTTTACCTTTTTCATAGCCAATAATAAGAACATACCCCCCTGCAATTCCTTGAGAAGACGACCCGAGGTTTAAATACTCAGTTATCAATTTTAAAGGGGTTTATTACTTGTGACAACCAAAACGTTTGCACGAAGGGATTTTTGTTGGTCTAGAATCTATACTTACAACGCAATTTTATAAAATTCTTTACTACCAAAAATTCTAACGTCAGCCATCACACCTCACCAATTTATACTTTATTCTCAACAATATTCCAGTCCGAAAATTACCAAAACCCCTCGGCTGGCCAGTCATAAATAATAAGTCAACAAAAATTTAACATAAACGTAATCAAACTCAAACAATAATCAATCAAATCAATATTCATTCATCCAATTCACTTTTAATGATTATAAAATAACCAAATTCTACCTTCATATGAAATCAAAATAATGAAAATTCCGGAGAAGCTTTCTGACCAAGTTACTGAAAAAGAAAACGTCAAAAATTGCCTATACCTCCTAGAACTTCAATTGGCCGAACTTAAGGAGAAAGAAGTTATGTCACCGTCAACTTTTATCAAACAAAAGTAATGCAAATGTGTAAAGGAGGAGGATACGAACACTTTTATCAGATTAAATTTTTTATTGGAGTTACGGATTATAAAAAATTGAAGCCGAAAGATTTATGTTTCCATGAAGTTCACGCTCTCTCTCTTGGTTTTCTTTCTTTTCTTTCTCCAAATGCATGTTTGATGATGCATGAGGAACAAAACAAAGATGATTAATGATGAGTGGTGATTTGTGGTGTTTAGGCGTTATAGGTGTCAAGGTTAGTTAATAAACCACTATTTTATGGTTTATATTGTGTTTAATTGTGTGGTTTTATCATGATCCTTACCCACTTATTCATTAATTTAGCATGCATTTATATTTTCTTCCTGAAATTATTACATGATTGAAAACTGCTTCCTAGAGATTTTTAATTATGCATTTTAATTCTCCTTTATTCCATTCGATGCCGTAATCTGTGTGTTAAGTGTTTCAGGCTTTATAGGGCATGAATGAGTTAGAGATTGGAAAGGAAGCTAGCAAAAATGGAAGGAACACGAGAAATTGAGGAGATGACCAGCGAGAAGTGACGCGGCCGTGTAACACCCTACCATACAGAGTCTTATGCTTAAGTCACAATTCAGAGATGGCAAGGTATTACGACCTCTAAAATAAAAATTTAGTACATATAGTAGTATGAATGATTGATTATAACTAGGAGCCTTTGTAGAAAAAGGGGTAAACAAAAACCATCGCAACTCTAAGCGCAACACTCCGATCGACAACGTAACGAATAAGGATAAACCAACGCGAGAAATATATATATACAAAGGAGTGTCAAAAATAGGAATATCAAGACTCAAGATCCGGCTGCGAAGATAACCGGTCCGAACAAGGAATCTTCGCAAATCTAGAAGTCTCCAGCATGCCTCAGCGGGAAACCGTACGTCCTGCATCTGAAAACCACAAAATCCTCATAGGTGAGAACCATAGGTCCCCAGCATGGTAACAGCTTCCACATATATAATACATAATAATGGAGGAAAGCCAAAGGCAATCCTAGAACTTCCTCCAGATAATATCAAAGCTTATAAACAAGCTAAACCATAAAGGGCATCTGACTAAAGATACTT
>NC_029774.3:16828165-16829135 GCF_000817695.3 Arachis duranensis | reverse complement strand
TATCATAATGATTTAAGATATAAGTGGTGAGATCGGAGGCTTAGAAGTATGAGATTTGACTTTTAAAACTCAAAAATCAACTTTGGGATGAAAACAGGTCCACGCGGACGCGCACTCCACGCGCACGCGTGGATGGCCTCAAAAACTCATCGACGCGCAAGCGTCATGCACGCTAACGCGTGGATTAAAAATTTGCCAATCGGCACGTACGCGTGGGTGTTCTCGTGCCCCAGGCACAACACTGGCACCGTCCTGGCATAACTCTCTGGAAAATGGTTGGGCATTGGGTGCAGCACAATCGGCGCGCCCGCGCACATCATGCGCACGCGCGGATGGCATTTTCGGGAAGAACGGCGCGCACGCGCCAAGTGCGCCCACGTGCAAGGGGTCATTCTGCTAAAAATTTTCTAAGTTAAAAGCTGCAAAATTCACCAATTTGAACCCCAATCTTCCAACGGACATAACTTCCTCATTTTAAATCGTTTTTCACCCGTTCTTCGAATGGCACGGACATTTCGGATCCAATTTCATTTCTAAAAAGATTTGGTACAAAACAGAGATCCGTAGTCCAAGTTATGTCTCGCCAAAGTATGCCCAAAAACCATGTTTTTCATAAAAACCACAAAGTGCCATTTTCAAAACAAGCCATTTCCAACTCTTTTCAAAATCAATCAAAACATGCCATTTTCATCCCTTTCCTTGAAATCAATCAAAATACATCAATTTCAACATCAAGCCTCCTCAACTCACACATTGACACTTTTCCACAATTTACAAAATCACTATCTCATCATTTTAACCCACTTCACCCAAGTGGCTCAAACTCAAACATATTGACATATCATATACTCTTCCTCATGCCAATTCTCAACAACACCAATCCCAATAAATCATTATTGTACACAATCAACATCATACTCACCATAAACATGGTTCAACCCACAATTCAACCATAACCAATCATCAAGCA
>NC_029774.3:16821970-16823553 GCF_000817695.3 Arachis duranensis | reverse complement strand
CCACCAGCAGGAGTATAGTGTAGCAATCACAGTTATATCAAACAAGGAATACACAAATAGGAACAAGTAAAGCATTTAGACGATTAGCAAGTAATGTGCAGTCAAATAGGCAATCTCAAACAATTCATATAGTATGCATATGATGAATGCCTGTCCCTAGTGGCTGATGATATCATCTGTCGGTTATAGAGCCAACCCGACAAGTCCTGGTAGCTAACCATTGGACTGTCCCTCTGTCACGCATCCCCAACTCGAGTTATACTCGTCATAAACTTGATCATAATCATTATCTATATCCATCACCTTCACTGGTGAATATTTACGGGGGCGAGCTCATCCGGGTCTTTCACAGTGTCCGGCCACACTTATGACATAGGGTCAAAAGAGCTTCGAGTCTCAACCTGGAGCACGTGGTGGCTAGCCACTGCTACTACCCAGTGAGTGTCTCAGATCCCTCAGCTCCTACAGCTGAAGTGGTGAACACCCGACCAGTCTGTTGTGCTTTTCCAGCACCTTGTTTATGCTTCTCAGGATAATTTACGGCTTTATGCCCCGCCTTTCCACAAGTGTAGCACAAACCCCATCCGGCCTTGCATGGTGCTCCCGGATGGTGACTTCCACACCTAGTACAAGCTTGATCATTCTGAGGTTGCTTCCCAAACTTCTTCCCTTGGAAATTATTGTTGTTGTTGGGCCTCCTGAAAGAGCTTCCTCTCTTGAAAGACGGACCTCTAGGTGCAAAGCTCTTCCCTCGGTTCTGTGGGAATGATCCCTTTTGACTCCCTTTCTCAGCGGTTGCCCTCTTCACACACTCTTCAGCAACCCTACACTTGTTTACCAACTCTGAGAAAGTCCTAATCTCCATTGGTCCCACTGAACTAAAAATATCGCTCCGGAGTCTTCCTTCATACTTAACACACTTCCATTCCTCATATTCCACCGGAGTCCCTTGGCACATACGAGAGAACCTGAACAGCTCCTCAAACTTGTCAGTATACTCTGATATGGACATAGTACCCTGCTTCAACTGTAACAATTCAAGTTCCTTAGCCGTCCTAGCAGAAGTTGGAAAGTACTTCTTATAGAACTCCTCTTGGAAGACATTCCAGGTGATATAGTCATCACCCTGTTGCAGAAGACGTCGGATACCTTGCCACCAATGCGACGCTTCACCTGTGAGCATATAGGTAGCAAACTCGACACGTTGTCCTTCAGGTACCACTTGTGCTTGCAGTGCTCGCTCTATAGCCTGAAACCATGTATCAGCCTCAGTCGGACTAGCAGTTCCCTTGAACTTAGGCGGATTAACCTTCAAAAAGTTTGCCAGTGTCATCGGGCCCTGAACTCCACCTCCATCATTACCATGGTTGTTCATCTGTTGACCAAGAGCCTCAGCAGTGGCTTGCATAGTAGTAGCCAAGTTCTCCAACGCAGTCATAAAGTTCACCGGGTCATTAGGGTTTTTCTCCGGCGTACGAGCATTCGTACGACCTCTCGCACTACCTCTACCGCGTCCACAAGGAGCCATCGGGTTCTTATACATACCAAACAATTGATATTAAGTTGATCAGTCTCAATATCGG
>NC_029774.3:16821198-16821819 GCF_000817695.3 Arachis duranensis | reverse complement strand
TATAGTAGTATGAATGATTGATTATAACTAGGAGCCTTTGTAGAAAAAGGGGTAAACAAAAACCATCGCAACTCTAAGCGCAACACTCCGATCGACAACGTAACGAATAAGGATAAACCAACGCGAGAAATATATATATACAAAGGAGTGTCAAAAATAGGAATATCAAGACTCAAGATCCGGCTGCGAAGATAATCGGTCCGAGCATAGCAATATATACATATGATAAAATAAGGAAACCCCAAAGGAAACCCAAAGGGACACAAATACATAAAACCTATTCTCCAAAACCTCCCATAAGAGGAGTCATCACAGTTTGTATTATTTAATGGAGATAAAAGTATCTAAGCAAAGCATATAAACCAAAACATAGTCCCCAAAAACAAGGAATCTTCGCAAATCTAGAAGTCTCCAGCATGCCTCAACGGGAAACCGTACGTCCTGCATCTGAAAACCACAAAATCCGCATGGGTGAGAACCAGAGGTCCCCAGCATGGTAACAGATTCCACATATATAATACATAATAATGGAGGAAAGCCAAAGGCAATCCTAGAACTTCCTCCAGATAATATCAAAGCTTATAAACAAGCTAAACCATAAAAGGGCATCTGACTAAAGAT
>NC_029774.3:16819227-16821094 GCF_000817695.3 Arachis duranensis | reverse complement strand
TATGCATATGATGAATGCCTGTCCCTAGTGGCTGATGATATCATCTGTCGGTTATAGAGCCAACCCGACAAGTCCTGGTCGCTAACCATTGGACTGTCCCTCTGTCACGCATCCCCAACTCGAGTTATACTCGTTATAAACTTGATCATAACCATGATCAGTATCCATCACCCTCACTGGTGAATATTTACGGGGGCGAGCTCATCCGGGTCTTTCACAGTGCCCGGCCACACTTACGACATAGGGTTAGCAGAGTATCAAGTCTCAACCTGGAGCACATGGTGGCTAGCCACTGCTACTACCCAGGGAAACTCGTATCTCAGATAGTGGAAGTGCAAATCACAATTATCAATAATTCAGCATAAACATGCATGAATTCTCATCCATGGATCAACATCCATATCAGCCATCCGGCTCACAGTTAAATCCATAACCAGCCAATATTCATAGCATACACAGCTATTCCGGCTCATGGTTCAGTCCAGAACTAGCCAATATTCATAGCATACACAGCTACTCCGGCTCACGGTTCAATCCAGAACCAGCCAATATATAAACAATTACGGCCCTTCGGCCGATGGCATAACCAGCACTTCCACCACCATCCTCTGCATCTCACATAATCATGCTTGATCCTCAATGATCATTCATTTTTCCCTTGCTTCACTCGCAAGTTACCTCATTCCCTAGCCCCTTTTTAATAGCTAGGCAGGTCATATTGATTTAAGATATGAGTGGTGAGATCGGAGGCTTAGAAGTATGAAATTTGGCTTTTAAAACTCAAAAATCAACTTTGGGATGAAAACAGGTCCGCGCGTACGCGCACTCCACGCGCACGCGTGGATGGCCTCAAAAACTCATCGACGCGCAAGCGTCATGCACGCTAACGCGTGGATTAAAAATTTGCCAATCGGCGCGTACGCGTCAACCACGCATACGCGTGGGTGTTCTCGTGCCCCAGGCACAACACTGGCACCGTCCTGGCATAACTCTCTGGAAAATGGCTGGGCATTGGGTGCAGCACAATCGGCGCACCCGCGCACATCACGCGCACGCGCGGATGGTATTTTCGGGAAGAACGGCGCGCACGCGCCAAGTGCGCCCACGCGCAAGGGGTCATTCTGCTAAAAATTTTCTAAGTTAAAAGCTGCAGAATTCACCAATTTGAACCCCAATCTTCCAACGGACATAACTTCCTCATTTTAAATCGTTTTTCACCCGTTCTTTGAACGGCACGGACATTTCGGATCCAATTTCATTTCTAAAGAGATTTGGAACAAAACAGAGATCCGTAGTCCAAGTTATATCTCGCCAAAGTATGCCCAAAAACCATGTTTTTCATAAAAACCACAAAGTTTCATTTTCAAAACAAGCCATTTCCAACTCTTTTCAAAATCAATCAAAACATGCCATTTTCATCCCTTTCCTTGAAATCAATCAAAATACATCAATTTTAACATCAAGCCTCCTCAACTCACACATTGACACTTTTCCACAATTTACAAAATCACTATCTCATCATTTTAACCCACTTCACCCAAGTGGCTCAAACTCAAACATATTGACATATCATATACTCTTCCTCATGCCAATTCTCAACAACACCAATCCCAATAAATCATTATTGTACACAATCAACATCATACTCATCATAAACATGGTTCAACCCACAATTCAACCATAACCAATCATCAAGCATATATCACAACATGCATATTTCTCATACATCATACCACCAAGGCATCATTAATCCTCATCACATATATGACCACATCATATATCTCAATCATTCAACAACATCAACATTTCAATGCCTATCTTAGGGCCTCTAGCCTAAGTATTTCCTACCACATTACATATTAGATAC
>NC_029774.3:16812730-16818058 GCF_000817695.3 Arachis duranensis | reverse complement strand
TCAGTAGTCTCAGCTATCATTTCCGGCCCTAACAAGCTTTTCTCTCCAGCTTCATACCAACATAGCGGAGATTGACATTTCCGGCCCTAACAAGCTTTTCTCTCCAGCTTTTCTGCACACATCAATTTTTGGAGCCGTTGCCGGGGAGTTGCAACAGTGTGCTAATTTATTGATTGGTATTTATTTTTTTGCAATTTTTCTTTTCATTCTATCACTATGAGCTGTACGTTTCTTTTGTTAAATGACGCGTTCACTTCCTGATCCAAGCTTGCCAGTATTTGACCCTGAAATTGAAAGAACTCTTTCACGTATAAGGCAAGCTCGCCGTCGGTGACTCGTCTTTGAGGACGAACCTGAACCGTCATCTAAGAAAGAAACAAGCTCCCTCTCTACTGATCCAGTTCATTTACGTGCAGGTGACATGGCAGCGCCCAGAAGAGTTACTATCCAGGAGGAAGGAGCCCCTGATTTTACACTCCAACCATTCCAGGCACACCACCCAGCAGTAGCTGTAGATTTTGAAATAAAGTCTTCACTACTCAACTTGATGCCCAAGTTTCATGGCTTACCTGCTCAAGAGCCTATCAAGCATCTTAGGGATTTTTAGATTGCTTGTTCTACTGTTAAGCGTGATGGCACTGATGAAATCTCTATTATGTTGAAAGCCTTCCTGATGAGCGGATAATTTATACGCTTTTTGGCATTGTTTTTAGGTAGTTTTTAGTATAATCTAGTTACTTTTAGGGATGTTTTCATTGGTTTTTATGATAAATTCAAATTTCTGGACTTTACTATGAGTTTGTGCATTTTTCTATAATTTCAGGTATTTTCTGGCTGAAATTGAGGGACCTGAGCAAAACTCTGATAGGAGGCTGACAAAAGGACTGCTGATGCTGTTGGAATCTGACCTCCCTGCACTCAAAATAGATTTTCTGGAGCTACAGAACTCCGAATGGCATGCTCTCAACGACTTTGGAAAGTATACATCCAGAGATTTCCAGCAATATATAATAGTCCATACTTTATTCGTGATTAGACCACATAAACTGGCACTCAACGCCAGTTCAATGTTGCTGTCTGGAGTCAAACGCCAGAAACACGTCACAAACCGGAGTTGAACGCCCAAAACATGTTACAACTTGGTGTTCAACTCTAAGAGAAGCCTCAGCTCGTGGATAGATCAAGCTCAGCCCAAACATACACCAAGTGGGTCCCGGAAGTGGATTTATGCATCAATTACTTACTCATGTAAACCTTAGTAGCTAGTCTAGTATAAATAGGATAATTTACTATTGTATTAGAGATCTTTGATTAGTTTATGCGATCTTAGACATGGGGGGCTGGCCATTCGGCCATGCCTGAACCTTTCACTTATGTATTTTCAACGGTGGAGTTTCTACACACCATAGATTCAGGATGTGGAGCTCTGCTATACCTCAAGTTTCAATGCAATTACTATTATTTTCCTTCCAATTCGATTTATTCCTATTCTAAGATATTCGTTGCACTTCAACTTGATGAATGTGATGATCCGTGACACTCATCATCATTCTCATCTATGAACGCGCGTGATTGACAACCACTTCCGTTCTACCTTAGACCAGGCACATATCTCTTGGATTTCTTAATCAGAATCTTCGTGGTATAAGCTAGAATTGATGGCGGCATTCATGGGAATTCGGAAAGTCTAACCTTGTCTGTGGTATTCCAAGTAGGATTCCGGGATTGAATGACTGTGACGAGCTTCAAACTCCTGAAGTCTGGGCGTTAGTGATAGACGCAAAAGAATCACGGGATTCTATTCCAACCTGATTGAGAACCGACAGATGATTAGCCGTGCTGTGACAGAGCATTTGGACCTTTTTCACTGAGAGGATGGGATGTAGCCATTGACAACGGTGATGCCCTACATACAGCTTGCCATGGAAAGGAGTAAGAAGGACTGGAAGAAAGCAGTAGGAAAGCAGAGATTCAGGAGGAGCACAGCATCTCCATACGCCTATCTGAAATCTCCATCATTGGATTACATGAGTAACTTTATCTTTATTTTATGTTTATTATTTATTATTAATTTTCGAAAATCCATAATCAATTACTATCTGCCTGACTGAGATTTACAAGATGACCATAGCTTGCTTCATACCAACAATCTCTGTGGGATCGACCCTTACTCACGTAAGGTTTATTACTTGGACGACCCAGTACACTTGCTGGTTAGTTGAGCGAAGTTGTGGAAAGAAAGTGCTGAGTTAATTGATGCACATACCAAAGAGCGATTATTGATGATCACAATTTCGTCCACCACTTCCTGTTTTCTCTGGAGGGAAAGGCAAGAGAGTGGTACTACACTCAACCCGTAACAACTGTTTCCAACTGGGATACACTTAGGAGAGAGTTTTTGGATAAATTCTTTCCAACTGAAGTTGCCGATAAGCTGAGGAAGGACATGTCTATGATCGTTCAGGATGAATCTGAGACCCTCTATGAATACTTGGAATGCTTCAATAATCTTCGAGATGCATGCCCCATCATATGATTGACAAGATAGTGTTGCTCGGTTACTTTACACAAGGTTTGAAATCTCAAGATAGGACCACACTGGAAGGTGCTAGCAATGGTTCTATGAAAAAGTACAAGACTACGGAAGAAGCATGGCAATTGATCAGCGACTTAGCTGACTCTACTAGGAATCATAGGCAGAGACAAAGTCGGTCAAGAGCTGTTGCAGAGGTATCCACTAGTAAAGAGACTGCTGCTATAGCTCAGAGCTTATGTGAAATGACTAACTTGCTGAAGCAGATGCAACTGAATCAACAACAGCCTCAGCAAGTTCAGCCTTCTCCACCACAGCATAGCCAGCAGTTAGTTCCACAAAGAGTATGCGGAATCTGTGCAGATTACAGTCACTATACCGATGAGTGTCTGTAACTCCAACCAGAAGATAACACTGTAGCAGCCACTCATAACTTTCATGACCGCCCCAATCAAGGGTACAATCAAGGTGGCAACCATAACTAAGGATGGCAGGATAACTCTAACCAAGGTTGGAGAGACAATTCTAACCAGGGTTGGAGGGACAATTATAACAGAGGAGGCAAAGATAATAATGGAAATCAGAGGTGGAATAACAATAACAAATTCAGGCAGCAGAATCAGAATCAGTCCTATAGAGCACCTCATTTAAGACAGCCTCAAGCATCTCAGCAGACTTCTCAGATCACTTACCCCTCTTCATCTCCTAATGATGAATTACTACAAGCCATTGATCAAAGACAACAGGCCATGGAAAACAACCTTACTTCTACTTTGAATGGTTTGAATTCTACTTTGCAAGCCCTTGTCTCACAGATTAGATCAATGAACAACTCCAACAACCAGTCCTCAAGCTCTGGTGGACTCCCCTCTCAACCATTACCCAACCCAAAGGGTGGCATTAACGCCATCACCTTAAGGTCTGGAACCACACTGCAGGAGAGGAACCAGGAGGAGCCAAGCCCACCAGAACACGCCTCAGGTGAAGAGGTAGTAGAAATAGAAGATGTTGAAGAGGAAGAGGACATACAGGACGTAGCTGAAGAAGAAGAAGCTCAACCACAGGAGGAAGCACCAAAAGGCGCAGACACTGCAGAAAACACCACTCCCATTCCATTTTCACAACTTGCAAGGAAGCCCAGGAAGCAGCTGGAACCTGATCCCAAAATGGTAGATATATTCAAAAAGGTTGAGGTAACTGTTCCCCTTTTTGATGTCATTCAACAGGTACCTAAATATGCAAAGTTTCTAAAAGATTTGTGCATACATAAAGACAAAATTAATGAATTAGAAACTATTTCTTTAGGAAGTTCTATATCTGCTTTAATGGGAAATATACCTGAAAAATGTAGAGATCTAGGTCCATGCATGGTTAACTGTACCATTAGAGGTGTGATATTTTCTGACTGCATGTGTGATTTAGGAGCATGTGTTAGTATAATGCCTTTATCTATATATGATGTTTTGAGGCTCCCTCCCTTAAAAAGGTCGGCAGCTCATTTTGTGTTAACAGATAAAAGTATTATTAAAGTGGCTAGAGTTTCTGAAGATGTATTACTGGGAATTAAAGGTCTCACTTTCCCCATTGATTTTTACATCCTGGAGATGCCCCAAAATGACTCAGAGAAGCCATCATCAATCCTACTCGGAAGACCTTTCTTGAAGACCTCGAAGTTCAAATTAGATGCTTTTGCAGGCACATACTCTTTTGAAATAGACGGCCGAGTAGTAAGCTTCAATCTGAATGGAGTTATGAAGCACCCACCAGAAGATCGTTCTATCTTCCAGTGTGATATCATAGATGAAACCGTAGCTGGAGTTCACCAGGAAGAGTTTGAAGATAAGTACATAGGACAAGGTCCAAGTGTGGGGAATTCCGAGGACAATGCAGGCACTCTACCACTGCCACCAGTTCTAGATAATCCAAAGCCAGACCATGACCAGAAGTTAGAATTGAAACCCCTCCCTCCACACCTCAAATATGCTTACCTCGAAGACAAACAGAAGTTTCCAGTTATCATTGCACGGGACCTCACTCCTGAACAGGAAGAGCAGTTACTTAGTGTGTTGAAGAAGCACAAGAAAGCAATTGGGTGGAGTTTAGCAGACATAGTAGGCATCAATCCTCAATTTTGTGAGCACAAGATATTTTAGATGAAGGAGCAAGACTTGTTCGTCAACCCCAAAGAAGACTGAACCCCACTATTTTAGAGGTTGTCAAGAAAGAAGTGACCAGACTATTAGAGGCAGGTATTATCTACCCCATCTTAGACAGTGAATAGGTGAGCCCAGTACAAGTGGTGCCCAAGAAGTCTGGAGTAACTACAGTGAAGAATGAGCATGGAGAGCTCTTAGCAACCAGAGTACAGAACGCTTGGAGGGTCTGCATTGATTACAGGCATCTCAACCAAGCTACTCGTAAGGATCACTATCCTCTTCTATTCATTGATCAAATGCTGGATCGCCTGTCAGGTAAATCACATTATTGCTTTTTAGATGGTTACACAGGCTATTTCCAGATTTATATAGCTCCTGAGGATCAGGAAAAACTACCTTCACATGTTCTTTTGGGACTTATGCTTACAAGAGAATGCCATTTGGCTTGTGCAATGCACCAGCTACTTTCCAGAGGTGCATGATGAGTATTTTCTCTAATTTTATTGAGGACTGTATGGAGGTTTTTATGGACGATTTTAGCGTTTATGGTGATTCTTTTAGCCTTTTCTTAGATGGATTATCTAGAGTATTAGATAGATGTGTCAATACAAACCTTGTATTGAATTTTGAAAAATGTCA
>NC_029774.3:16812301-16812665 GCF_000817695.3 Arachis duranensis | reverse complement strand
TCTGTGAGGGAAGTCCGTTCGTTCCTTGGCCATGCAGGTTTTTACAGGAGATTTATTAAGGACTTTAGTAAGGTAGCACTTTCCCTATCCAGATTACTGCAGAAGGATATTGAGTTCGAGTTCAGTGAGGATTGCAAACAAGCGTTTGATAAGCTGAAGACCGACCTAACTCAAGCTCCAATTATGAGAGGACCAGACTGGAGCCAGCCGTTTCAAATCATGTGCGATGCTTCCAACCATGCAGTAGGAGCAGCGCTGGCTCAGCGTGAAGGTAAGGATCCTTTTGTTATTGCTTATGCGTCTAAGACTTTAGACACTGCCCAGTCCAATTATACTACTACTGAGAAAGAGCTTCTTGCTATTA
>NC_029774.3:16774884-16812267 GCF_000817695.3 Arachis duranensis | reverse complement strand
AGAATCTAGTGGCAGACCACTTGAGTCGCCTTGAGCACATTAAGGATGATTCTACTCCTATAGATGATAATTTTCCATTTGATAACCTGCAAGCAGTATCTGAGGTAGTCCCTTGGTACGCACCTGTAGCTAATTATCTAGGTAGCCGCACATTTCCTCCACACTTTTCTAAGTATCAAAGAGACAAGCTGAAAAGCGAGTCTAAATATTATATATGGGATGACCCATATTTATGGAGATGTGGCACTGATCAGGTAATTAGACGTTGTGTGCCTCAATCAGAATTCCAGTCCATTTTAGAGGCCTGTCACTCATCTGAGAGTGGAGGTCACTTTGGCCCTCAAAGAACAGCTAGAAAGATCTTAGACTGTGGATTCTGGTGGCCTACTCTTTTTAGAGACACTGCTGAGTTTTGTAAATCTTGTCTCCCATGCCAAAAATTTGGTAATATATCCAGGAGGGATGAGATGCCTCAACAAATTATGCTTTTCTGTGAAATTTTTTATGTTTGGGGCATTGACTTCATGGGTCCATTTTCAAATTCTAATGGTTATTTTTATATATTGTTAGCTATGGATTACGTTTCCAAATGGGTGGAAGCAATTCCTACCCGTACTGATGATGCTAACACTGTTGTTTCCTTTGTGAGAAACCATATTATTTGCCGCTTTGGATCACCACGAGCAATCGTGAGCGATCAAGGCACCCATTTTTGTAACAGGAGACTAACAGGAATAATGAAGAAGCATGGGATAATTCATAAGGTTGCCACAACATACCATCCTCAGACCAATGGGCAAGCCGAGGTGTCAAGCAGAAAGATAAAGCGTATCTTGCAGAAGATAGTCAAACCTCATAGAAAAGACTGGAGCACCAGGCTACAAGATGCACTATGGGCATATAGGACAGCATATAAAACACCCATTTGGATTAGTCCTTTCCGCTTAGTTTATGGAAAAGCTTGTCATCTTCTAGTTGAAGTAGAGCACAGAGCCTTTTGGGCAGTCAAGGAGTGCAACATGGGAATTGAGAAAGCCGGAGTTGAAAGGAAGTTGCAACTGCAAGAACTGGAGAGACTTCGCCTAGAAGCTTATGAGAATTCAAGAATATACAAGGAGAAGATGAAGGCTGTACATGACCAGCACATCAAGAGAAAATAGTTCCAACCTGGGGATTTAGTCCTCCTTTACAAATCTCGACTGAGGCTCATGCCAGGCAAGTTGAGATCAAGATGGGAAGGTCCATACAGAGTAGAGAAGGCCAAACCATACAGAGTTTATCACCTAAGTCATCCTTCAAGCTCTGAACTTATCAAACTTAATGGACAACGTCTGAAGCTGTACCATGGCGAGAAGATGCAGAAAAACAAAGAGCTTGAGATCTTCCTCTTAGAAGATCCCTACATGGCAGAAGATTGAACTAGTGGAGCGTCCAACTTACGGACGTTAAAGCAAAGTGCTAGGTGGGAGACAACCCACCATGGTATGATCGTTCTTTTCTTTATTTTTAGTTTTTCTATTTAATAACTCTTTTATTTATCAGCACATTTCGTGCATCTGCATTTGCATACTTTAAAAAAAAACAAAAAAACAAAAAAATGCCACGCGACGCGACCGCCTCAGCGACGCGTCCACGTCGAAAGGAGAGGGGAGAAAATAAAAACGAACAGAGAGTCATGCTGGAGCGTGGCTGGAGGCGTGCTAGTGGCACAAATCGTCCAACGCGACCGCGTCGCTGACGCATCCGCATCACATGGGAATAATGGCTTCGCGTGCCCTGATTTTCGACATAAAAAGGGGGTGCACAACGAATTATTGTGCGAGAGTGGTGTTGGATTGGTGTTGAACGCACAATCTCAATCACGCGACCGCGTCGCCGACGCGTCTGTGTCATTCCTTTCTGAAGCCCACTCACGCGACCGCATGCCTTACGCGATCGCGTCACCCCAAATTTGGCAAATATATAAATTCGAACATAGAGTTGTGCAGGCGTGAGGCTGCACTCGCGCCAGAAGCATAACATGGGTCACGCGACCGCGTGACCGATGCGACCGCATCGACTGAATTAAAGCGCAATCACGCAAACGCGTGCCCCACGCGGCCGCGTCACTTGCGCCGCACAGCTCAACCTGAATTGCCAAAATATCTTATCTTTCTCTTCTCCAAATCTAAATTTTTCTTTTCCCTCCTTTAACAAGGTTTTATTTTCTTCTTCCCTCCTTCCTTTTCTATCATTCTTCTTATTTTATATGTTATTTTCTTTTCTTTTCTTTTTCTTTTCATTATCCATATTTTCTTTCTTCTTCTTTCCTTTTTACATGGTGTTAGAAATTTATTTGAGTCATTATTCCTCATTATATGCTTGTGGATTGTTGCAAATTCTTTGGCAATTATATATTTTTTTCTTTAAAGGGTTGCTTGCATGTTTGCTTTAATACTTTCTATACCTTATTTACCATGCATGCTATGTGTTTGTGAAAAAGCACATATGGCATTATGCACTTCTCTATTATACTTTCTACTATTCAAAGCATGTTTTTCACAAATTCCCTTCACCATTTTATTAATTGAATTTAATTGCCAATTCAAACGTGATAGTTTGTTACGAAGTGGGGCTTGATCTATGCTACTCATGCCCTTGCCGGCATGCCAATAATTATCTTGCATCTACTTACCCTATCATGCACTTGTTCTATTTCCTTTAATGATCTTTTCACATGTTGTCATGACCATGTGTTTATTTTATTCATCTTTACCATGCACTGATTATCACTCACTCCATCCCCTCCTTGCTTTATCTCTTTGGATTTAACTTACTTTCTCTTCCATTTTTCAGAATGGCCACCAAGAAAGGCAAAGAGAAAGCTACCCCTAAACCCACAGCAAGGAAAGGAACGAAGAGAGCATTAGTGGCAGAGCCTTCTTCAACTGCAGTCAAGCCCTCAACAAAAAGAATTAAAAGGATTATCAAGGTTGATAAAAAGGAGCGAGCCTTCCCAGCCAAAGACACTGCACGATTCCCAAATCGCTACTGTGAGCAGATGTTTCCTATTCTGGCAGCTTGAAATTACAACAATGAACACCTTCTTGTCCTTCCGCCTTGTATCGCTGAATTTGTTGAGCCACAAATTGCACAAAGACATTGGGATTCTTACAGAGACAGCCACGATAGGTTAATCTTTCTTGGGTTGTTGAGTTCTACTCCAACTTCCACCTGCCGACTCTGCAGTCCGTCTATTTATGCCAGAAGCAAGTCCCCATTACAGAAGAGGCCATATAGCAAGCCTTAGATCTCCCACCTGCTCCAGAAGGATTGGACGCCTTTCAGAAAGCTGCAATCAAGCGCCAGGCATACACCTTTGACTGGGACGCTGTTCTCAGAGTTATCGCTCGATCTGGCAGTAAATGGATCTTCGGATACCATCGTTCCCATCCTAAGGGAATCTTAGCTTCCGCACTCACCTTAGAGGCTCACGTATGGGCACAAATTATGTCCCATTACGTCTTTCCGAGTACTCATGAGTCCTCCTTCACCACAGATATGGTCGTTCTACTATGGTGCATCCTCACAGACCAGCCTCTTAATTTACCAAGACATATCCAGAATGCTATGGAACATGTGCAGATCGCGGGCAACCTACCTTTCCCCGCATTGGTCTCTGATCTTATCTCAGCAGCCGGAGTATCCTACAGAGCTGGAGACACCAAAGCCATTCTTCCACAGGATGATCAGTATGTCCCTAACGGGAGATATCTCAGACCATAACTTGCCACTACCAGCCAGTCCACAGAGGATGCTGCAACTCCTCCGCCCTCTACTAGTCAATTGCTGCATCAAATCCTGAAGTGGTTGGACCAACAAGAAAAGAAAGCAAAGCTCCGAGAGCGCTGCAACCACCGCCGTTTCAAATACCTCAAGGAGCTACTTACAGGCAATCACTGCCCCGATGACGATCCAGGCACTCCGGACTCCACTTCCTTCACCAGCACAGGGAGCCATGATGGTCCCGACTGTGGAGACACTGCCACCAGCCCACCATTGTTCCTGACAGATGGCACCGAGGACGATGCAAAGCCTTAAGTGTGGGGAGGTCGGTCAGTACCTGACTTCCGGAGGTAATTTCTCTTCCCTAACACCAATAAATTAGGATATTTTAGTTAGATTTTCTTTCTTTTATAGAATAGGATAAATTGCATAGTAATAGGTTAGTTGCATGCATGTTCTACTTGATTGAAAAGACAATAAGTTTCTTCTAAGACTCTATCTTTGGAACAAAATTTCACTAATTTTAATTAAAAAGTTTTTATGATAAATCTGCTTGAAGTTGTATTTGGAACATGATTTTTGAGCTAAAGAACACACAACCTGTGAAGATTTGAGCCTTTATGCATGGTTACATTATTTAACCATAATTATTTTATTCTTGTGTGTTTACTTCTCTATGATTGTAATCTATATTTTGTTTCATCCTATATGTCCAATATTTATTATGTTTGTATGCTTGCATATGATTGAGGCCATTATTTGTTTAAACTCACTTATCCAAATTAAGCCTACCCTTTTCAATTACCTTTGTTAACCACTTTGAGCCTTTAAATCTCATTTTTTCTATATTTTACCACATTACTAGCCTTAAGCGGAAAAACAATTGTATATCCCAAATTGAATCTTTGGTTAGCTTAAGATAGAATTGTGTATGCTAGTTAAGTATGGGAAATTATGGAAACAAAAGTTATTAAGGGAATGTGTCATGATAATACAATGGGAATTTGGATACCTACTCATGTGAAAGTATAAGAATTAAAAATCTATGTGCATTAATAAGCTATGTTTATTTTTATGTCTATATTAAAAAAATCAATAAATAAATAAGGGGACAAAATTACCCCAATGCTGAATTAAGAATTCAAAGATTAATGCACATATGATAAAATTAAAAAAAATTCAAAAAATTGATACATGAGTATGGAATATAAAAGGGAATTCTGGGTAGCTAGGTATGAATTCTAAGGTTGTATAAAATATATAGATTGGGTTAAAGCTTGGGTTAATTAAAGATTCAATTTATAAGCTCACTTAACCATATATGTATCCCTACCCTTACCTTGGCCCCATTACAACCTTGAAAAGACCTCATGATGTTTGCATTGGCATATTAACTGTTGTTGATTGGTTAGGAGAAAAACAAAATTTAGAGAGCATAATTAGGGAAGGATAGAGTGATTACCTTATACACTAGAGAGATTAGAGCGTACATACATCATCAGTGAGGGTTCAATGCTTGAATTTCCATGTTCCCTGCTTTCATGAGCTATCTTATTGCACTTTTATCTGTCTTACTGTATAATGGTAGAATTAGTGGAATTTGATTTGTAATTGTTTTAAAGAGCTTATTTACTTTTGATCAAGTGGGCAAGAATCATATAGTTGCATTCATATATATAGGTTGCATTGCATTGCATGAGTTTCTACATGTTCATACTTATTTATCTTATCTCCTTCAGTTAAGCATGAGGACATGCTAATGTTTAAGTGTGGGGAGGTTGATAAACCACTATTTTATGGTTTATATTGTGTTTAATTGTGTGGTTTTATCATGATCCTTACCCACTTATTCATTAATTTAGCATGCATTTATATTTCCTTCCTGAAATTATTACATGATTGAAAACTGCTTCCTAGAGACTTTTAATTATGCATTTTAATTCTCCTTTATTCTATTCGATGCCGTAATCTGTGTGTTAAGTGTTTCAGGCTTTATAGGGCATGAATGAGTTGGAGTGTGGAAAGGAAGCTAGCAAAAATGTAAGGAACACGAGAAATTGAGGAGATGACCAGCGAGAAGTGACGCGGCCGCATGGCTCACACGTTTGCGCGAAAGAGGAGAAATCGCAGTGACGCGGCCGCATGGCTCACGCGACCACGCGGATTGAAAAAGCACAAGTGACGCGGAAGCGTGGACGACGCGAACGCGTGGCAGGGAAAAACGCGAATGATGCGTCCGCATGGATGACGCGATCGCGTGACGTGCGCAATCTGCATAATCTACAGAATTCGCTGTGGGCCATTTTGGACCCTATTTTGACCCAGTTTTCGGCCCAGAACAGCAGACTAGAGCCAGAGAACGTGCAGAAACCAGAACAACAATTCATTCTACACAGTTTTAGTTTTTAGATCTAGTTTTTACTCCTCCTCTAGGTTTTTCTCTCTACACATTCATAGTCCTTAGGATTTTATTTTTCTACCACTTTTTGCATTGGGATACTGAGAAGAGTTATTTCCTCATCAAGACTTCGTCATTCTAGTTCGTTTTCTTTACTTAGCTTTACTCTTCCATATCCTTTGCTTTGTTTAATTTTACCATTGGAATATTTTTAGGATTATTTAATACAAGGATTACTTTTATTTTTAATTGATTATTTTGATTTTTATTTACAATGTCTTTCTTTAATTCCTTTTCATATGTTATGAATTTTACATTCACAATGAGCGAGTAGTTCCCTAACTTGATGGGGAGTTGATTGAAAGGAACCCTTGAGTTGGAAAGGTTAAAAGAAAGATTGTAATTGGGTTTATTGTTGGATTGCCCTCTAGTCACTAACACCAATCCCTTTTAATTAAGTGGGTTGCAACTTGTGAATGGACGTAGCATTCCAACTTGTTTGACTTTCTCTTACCTAGTAAGAGATAACTAAACAGGATAACCCTTAATTATCAATTAATCTAGAGAGTAATCCAACAATAGTGGGGCTTCCAACTAATCAATTTCCAGTCAAGGCTTTTATTTACATTATTCAAATTCTCCAATTTAATTTCCTGTTTACTCAACTCAAACCTTTTTGAAAACATTTGATTAATAAATAGCACATTTTTCTGCAAATCGTTGGGAGACGACCTAGAATTCATACTCCCAGTATTTTAATTTCAAATTTCTGTGACACCTTTCTAAATTGATAAGTGGATTTCTGGTGAGTTAAGAACTATATTTACAACGTATATATTTTAATAATTTTTAATTCGCCAATTTCTACACGCATCGTTAGTAAAATAAAAGAAACATGTGTCATGGTGATATATGTATAAAGGAAACATGTATAAGAATTATATATATGAATATAGGCATGCAGCCACGTTATTTAATTACTCTCTTTGTTTTCTTAAGGCTTCGCCTAAAAGGTTTTTGAAAGAATAAATAATAATATAATTTAGTAATGATAATAATAGAATAAAATTAAATAATTTACTACACCAAATTAGATAAATAGTTACATTTATTTTGTAATCCTTATTTAAATAGTTATTATTAAATAAAATAATGACACTTATTTATATAATTGTTTTAGCATCACTAAACATTTAAGTGTCTCGATAATAAGAAACATAGTAATTTATCCTTTTTCTTTTTTTTTTATTTTCTATTTCTGATAATTATTTTTATTTTTCAAAATTTTAACTGATTCAATTGGTCATGTAGTAATTGGTGTTGAAATTAGAAAAGAAGAGATGAGAAGATAACACGGTGTTTGCATTCTTTGTCATTCGTGCTCTTCGTAGTTCACGTTCTTCGCGGTTCAACTTTTTTTGCTGTTCAATACTACTACTGCAGAGATGAGATAAAAGATGGCGTTCGCAGATCTGAATTTGAATCTATAGAAAGTTAGTATTTGTCATTCGCATCACAGTTAACAGTTTGCAGTTCGTGTGGTTCTTTATCTTCCCTTCTTTTGTGAGTGCAAATCTTAATCTCCTTTTTTTGGCAGTCATTTCTTCTTTTCCAACGGCAATATTAAATAAAGGTAGTGAATAATTGATTATCTCTTACTATTTTTTTTTCTTCTACAATTTTTTCTGTTGTTGCTTAGTGTTTGTTGTACTGAATTTGTTGCAATTATTTGTTGTTAGTGCTATATTTTGCTATAATTTATCATAATGATTATATCATTTTTTTTTGTTATTTTTTTATATCCTCTTATTTTCTTTTAATTTTACTAGAACTCAACATGCTGGATTATGCTTCAATTAGATTTCTTTAAATGTTTTATTTCTCATAAAATTCTACAACCTGTATCACAATCATAACTATGCGTTAAAAATGAATTGAAGGGAGAAAGAAGGATGCAGAATTAAGAATCAAGAATTTGGCCTTTGAATTTAAGAAAATGTTATATATGGGTGTTATTGAACAATCTTAATAAAATACTGTATAATTGTGATTATTTGATTTATTTATTTATCTATTTACTCAACATCTATATATGACTTGATCTTTAATTTATTGTGTTTCTTGCCTATTAATATATAATGTTATTTTTTGTTGATTGGTATGAATTTTCTACCAAAATTTCAGTCACCGGTAGCGTTTTGAGATCCTAGGCGTTACAATATATGACATTGGATTCTAAGCAAACAGCTTTCCTGCAAATTCAAGCTCCCCTCCTGCACACATGGTATGAATTTTTTATTATATCTTATTACAATATATGACATTAGATAATCTTTTTTTTTTTGTTGGTTTGCACTAGTCACTACAAGAAAAATACCCATTCAAGTACACTTGAAAAGTGTAGCCAAAAGTGAAAAAAAATGATGCCTTAGGCTATGGCTACGCTTTCTGGGCTACGACTACGCTTTTTAAGGTGATTCCTACTCGGCCGTTGCCTATTCTCAAAGGCTACGCTTTTCTGCACCAAGGGCTACGCTTTTGGCGTTTGAGAATAGGGTGTGCTTTTCAAGTGATGCTGTCCAGGACTAAAGGCTATACTTTTCAACTTCCATTTTTACCAGAATAGGCTACGCTTTTCAGCACTACTGCATCACCTGTAAAGCGTAGCCACATGGTATACCACAACTACTCTATATAAGTGTAGCCTTAAATATTATATAATAAAAATAAATACATAATTATACTAAATTTTTTTAAATAATAAAAATTATCTATAAATAAAATATATTTATAATGATCCAAAAGTACTAATATTCATACATCTCACATTAAATTAAACATAGCCATATCAAAATAGGCATGAGACCACTTAGAATTTACTACTAATACTCTACAAAAAACTAAAATATTATATTCTATATATAAGTATCTTCTAATAAAAGTAATTAGTCTACCATACATGTATCCATTCTCAATATTACTCCATCTTAACCCCTAAACCACAATGATAAATAGTTTAATCTTCATTATCATCCTCAATATTGTCCTGCATAATTATATAGAAAAGTAATTAGAAAAATATTTATAATGACATTTGCAATTATAAAAATTAAAAAATCAAACTGAAAATAATTAGAAACCAAACTGAAAATAGTTGTATAAATTATCAAAACTATGCCAACTTAAAAAATAAAGTTAGCACTATTAGAGAAGCTAGTGAACCTGAAGATACAAAAATAGAACAATCCAGGCACCACTAAAAAAAGAGGCTCCCAACAAAAATAGAAAAGAAAATAAACTACAGCAGGAGAAGAACAATACAGTTTCATGCCCAAATCAAATAAAAGAGTCAAACTGAAGTTACAAATGATGCAGAAAAGAACAAAAGAGAATAAAGAAAAATCTAAAACAAATGCTGACAAAGATAAACGGGCAATAGACAAAGATAAATAGATGCACAAATCCATGCACAAATTCAAAAGTGCAAAAAAACAAGAATTCTAGCAAACAAAAGTGCACAAAACTAGAATTACAACAACCAGAATTGTACAAACAATTTTCAGCCATAACAATACAACTTCAAGTGTTAAAGTGTCAATAAAGCCAATAACATATAATTTTCAGCCATAGCATTTAAATTAACTATATGCAAATATAAGAGGTATAACATATTATACATATACGAAAAGGGGGCAAAAAAATCCTAATATATTATTATTTATTTTAAATAAGAATCCTAAAGTGTACTTTGGTTTTCAACTGCGTTCTAAGAATTTAATTTTATATGATTTTTTAAAAATTGGCTACCGATTTAATACACGTCAGAAAAACAGCAAGCAGTAACCAATTTAAAAAAATTATATAAAATCCATCTTTGGTTGGATTCTCCTAATGTTTGGTGTGGTTAAACCAGACTTACCCATCTTTTACCCAGTTTAAGTTATAGAGCATTTTCACTTCTCTAGAGAAAGTATGCTTCTCAAAATATGGTTTTGTTTTAAGAAAAGGGTGTTGTCGCAGCAGTGAACAGCCCTGCTTCCAAAAGACACAACTTTCTCTATAAAATTCGAATTGTCCTAAAATTTGGACATAAAATACTAGAAATCTTAATATTTTATTCCTCTTTGGTTTCACCTCCAAAGAGTTTCAGAGTATTCAGATATGAGGTTTTGAAGTTGCTGTTCCAGAATTCATACAGCATTGTTTCTGCAGAAAATGACTATTTTCTAAAAATCATATCTCCCAAATCACACATCAGAAAATTCTGAAATTTTAGAAGAATAATCTAGACATCTTAAGGTTTCATATAAAAATAATTTCACTCATTTTGAGTGGTTATATTGCTCCCAGTTTTGTTCACAAATTGCTGCCCAAAGCTGCATAATTCTGCAACATGTAACCTCGGGTTTTGAGAGGTCAAAAATTGATTCCTAGCTTTTTACTCACTCTAACCTTGCATTCTAACTTTCTTTTACCTATTGTAACTTGTTAAAAAGATTAAATCAGCCCCAAGTGCTCAGGATTAATAAATCACCATTTTTTGTCACTTTTCTTACTAATTAATGGATAGATAAAATGCATAAACACCTAAATAGATAGATAAAATGCATAAACACCTAAATAGGTCCAAAATAGCTAGATTTAATAACGTGATTTTGTAAAATATTAATCGCTTGACATCATAATTTCCCCACTTCGATTTGGGCTCATCTCGATTGGCTGTCTTCTTTGATGCAGTCAGCTCTTAGAAGTCCACTCTGGCTATTGAGGGGTGGCTGGCACGCCTAATAGAATTCAGCAAAGCAATAGACTTAGTTACTTACCATAGGAGAAACGAATATTTTGATAGGAACATAAATAAACAAATAAAGATTAATTCCCCTTAACGAATTTGGCTTTCAGATTTCTAGTCCAATCACCAAGTATCTTAATATGAATGCTTAGGTAATTATCATCTGGGGCGGAGGTTATGGAAAATGGATGCCTGTGATCACAGTATGTTTTGCTCAATGGAAACAACTAAAAACTAATTAAATTTGTATCAAAACCTCAATTTGAAAATTATATACAAATCATAGCGAGCAAAATATATCATATCACTATGGAATATATGTTTTTAATTTGCGTCTTCATCAGTTGAAATGACACTAATTATATTAAATATGTAAAAAAGAGTTAAAAAGAACACAATTCATTACATTGTTGCAATATAATTATTATGTTGCAACTTTAAATATAATTTCATTCCATGAACATGACCATTAAGATGTCAAATTTAGCAAGACTGATTCCATTATTGTAACTATATAATCTTCAAGTCTAGTTTATACTTTATAGGATACTCAGCCTAGCAACTAGAGCTGTTATACCAAAATATTTAGTTTATTTTATTAAGAACATGAATAAAAATGCATAAGGTTTGCCATAAAAGTGTCTTACATAGGTATGCATCTTTAATATGTCAATGAGCATGCATAAAAAGATTAGTTATAGAAACTGTTAACACTGGTCATAAACAAATTTAAGAACAAATCATCCAAAGTTTTCCTTCAAAAAAATCCAGAGTTATCATAATAAATCACCCAACAACTAGAATTAGACACTTTCTTTAGCTACTTGAAGTTAGTGTCATAATAATACTTTCTAATACGCATCAAGATTCTCAGCTCAACACTACAACACACCCAATATCAGTACAATTTTGTGTATGATTTTCCAGTTGTCTTATCACAATTCACGACAACATCAAATAAACAATATAATGAAATTCAAAAGCTTATTCAGAATAGAACAGAACTGAATAAACACCAACTAATGATTTCATTTTCAAGCAGCTGAACACACACGCATGCACCAAAATCATAAGAACCAAAATTGAAGGCATGCACAAACCAGAAGTGAGGGTATTTTTTTATTAGGCCAGAAGTCCAATGACTAATCTTTCGGGTACTATAGAGGCACAAAGTGGGCGACCCTCCCAAGCAAGCAAGCTCGATTCTCATCCTCCAGTGAGTATCAAACCTGGGAGAGATGGATAAAGGACACTGATGAGCGGATATTTTATACGCATTATGACATTGTTTTCATATAGTTTTTAGTATGTTTTATTTAAGTTTTATTAAGTTTTCAAAGGTTTTAGTGAAAAATTCACATTTTTAAATTCTACTTTGAGTTTTCCTATTTTCATGTAATTTCAGGTATTTTCTGCCTAAAATTAAGGAGTTTGAGCAAAAGTCTGATTCAGAAGCAGAGAAAGGACTGCAGATGCTATCAGGATTTGACCTCCGTGCACTCGAAGGAGCTTTTCTGGAGCTTCAAAGATTCAAATGGCGCATTCTCAGTGGCTTTGGAAAGCTAACATACAGGGCTTTCTAGAAATATATAATAGTTCATACTTTGCATCGGAATGAAGGCCCAAAACTGGCATTCAACGCCATCCACCAGTCTCAGTCCTAGTGTCTAGCGCCTACAAGGGAGCAACTGGAGTTAAACGCCAAAAAGGGGTCTCTAGCCAGCGTTCAACACCCCTAAGGGAAATTAGCACGTGGGAGACACTCAAACTCTACCCAAACACTCACCAAGTGGGCTCCAGAAGAGGATTTTCACACTATTAGACTAGTTTATCATATTTCTGTAATCCTTAGTTATTAGACTAGTATATATAGGAGAAGATCACCCTTGTTTAGGATCTTCTTCCTCCCCCATTATTTTCAAACACTATTATGTACAGTATGAGTCACTAACCTCCTAAGGTTAAGGTTAAGAGTTCTGCTGATTTTCATGGATTAATAAAAGTACTACTATTCTATTCAATTCGTGTGTGGCTCTATTCTAAGATGTATCTTCGTTCTTCAACCTTATGAATGGGATGATCCATGACAATCATCTTCATTCTACATGGGTTTAGTTTGAGTCCTAAGCAACGATCATTAAACTACTAGCTTGAATATACATCTCTTAGACGGCAAATCCACGACTGCGTTGGGGACTTCTCGAGACACCAGTTCAGTCGAGGTATGGGGAGATTAGGGTCTTTGTAGTAGAGGCTAGAACCAAAGGCGCAACATTCTTTGATCCGGAAGATTCGACCTTGTCTGTGGCATTTTGAGTAGGATCATCAAGGGGATGAACTACAGGAGCTTCACCCTCCTTCAGATTGAGCACACACTAAACCTGGCGTTCGGCCTGAGAAAGGAAGATTCAGCGGCCACGACTTTACGGTGTTGATCACTTACAGCCTTTCATGGAAGGAATCACTCACAGTTGGAGAAAGATAATAGGAAAGGTTGATCTAGAAGAATGAAGCATCTCCAAAGCCTCAACCGTTCTCTTATCACTAGTTTCACTCAAATTAAGTAATTTTATCCCTATTTATGTTTTATGCGTTTATCTCAACAAACTATCTTTTCTAATCACCTGACTAAGATCTACAAGGTGTCCATAACTTGCTTCAAAACAACAATCCTTATGGGATCGACCCTAACTCACCTCAGGTATTACTTGGATGACCCAGTAAACTTGCTAGTTTAGTTGTGCGGAGTTAATTTTCGTGCACCAAGTTTTTGGTGCCGTTGCCAGGTATTGTTCGGATTTGAACAAACTAACGGATTATCTTGTTGCTTATATTAGGTATTGTTTTTAATTTTGTTTAAGTCTTTTATTTTCTTTTTCGAAAAAAAATCAAAAATTTTTCCAAAATCTTTTCTTTTCTTGTTGATTTTTATCTTTTTGTTTGAGCCTTTGTTCTTGTTCTTGTTAAAGTTTTGAATTTATTATTTTCTTTTTCCAAAAATTTTAAAAAATAGTGTCTTTTATTTTATTCTTGTGTCAATCTTTAAGTTTGGTGTCTTTTTGAGTCATCTTGAATCTTTAAGTTTCTTTGATTCCAAAAATCTTAAGTTTCTTTTATTTCTTTAAATTTTCAAAAATTATCTTGTGTTTTTTTTTTCTTGGTATTCAAGTTGTTCTTGTTTTTTTTCTTGTTTTGATCATAAAGGTTTTAAGTTTGGTGTCTTTTGGTGTTTTTCTTTTCAATTTTTGAAAATTTTGCGTTCTTTGATCTAAAAATTTTAAGTTTGGTATCTTTTGGTTGTTTTTCTCTTTCTTCATTAATTCAAAAAAATATATCTTTTCTATTTTTAATTAACATTTTCAAAAATCTCAAAAAAAATCAAATTTTAATTTCAAAATCAAAATATTATCTTATCTTAGTTTCAAAAATCAAATTTCAAATCTTATCTTTTTATATCTTATCAAATCTTTCTTTTAGTTTGATTCTATCTTATTTCATCTTTCTTTTAAAATTTAAAATTCAAAACTTTTTCAAATCTTTATCTTATCTTTTGTTGTCTTTCATTAAATTTCAATTCATTATCCTATCTTATCTTAATTTTAAATTTCAAATCTTTTCAATTCATTATCCTATCTTATCTTGTTTTAAAATTCAAATTTCAAATTTCAAATTTTAAATTTAAATCTTTTTCAAATCTTATCTTACTTTCAAATCTTTCTTAATTAGTTACTTGTTTTCTCTCTCTTCTTTTTCGAAATTCATTATTAAATTTTCAAATCTTTTTAATTAATTAAAACTTTTATTTTCGAATATTAATTAACAAATAAAAATAAAAACAAAAATAATTTAATTCTAGTTTCTTTTTACTCCTTTCTCGTACCTTTCTTTCACTATGAATCCAAATGGAAATGAACAGTTCAGAAGAACTTTGGGTCCTATATGGCCCCCAGTCCTGAGTTCTACGGGAGAAGTATTAGTATACCTCAACTCATTACTCTGGTGCAGCAAAACTGTCAATACTCTGGACTTCCACAAGAAGAACCTACTAAGTTTCTGGCAAACTCTTTACAAATTGCTGACACAGTACACACTGAAAGAGTAGATCAGGATGTTTACAAATTGCTACTCTTTTTCTTTGTTGTAAGAGATCAGGCAAAGAGGTGGTTAGATAACCAACCCAAATTTAGCTTGAAAACATAGAAGCAGCTAGACAAGTTTTTGAATCAATACTTTCTCCCGAGAAAGTTAACCCAGCTAAGGCTGGATATCCAAGGCTTCAAGCAAGAGGACAACGAATCTCTTCATGATGCCTGGGGTAGGTATAGGAGAATGCTCCGGAAATGCACCATTGAAATATTTTCAGAGTGGGTGCAATTAGACATATTTTATTATGGCCTTACAGACATGGCCAGAATGTCTTTAAACCACTCTGCTGGTGGCTCTATACATATGAGGAAAACAATTGAAGAGGCTCATGAACTTATTGAGACAGTTGCCATGAACCAGCATCTGTACTTGGGTGATGAGACTTCCATAAAAGGAGAGGTTAAGGCAGTAACTGCTGAATCTGACCCACTAGAACAGGATGGCCCATTGACTCAGCAGCTACATGCCCTTGTATAGCAGCTGCTGGAGTTACAAGAGGCTTGAGAGAAACTCAGGCTTCCAACAAGAATGTAGAAGCCCAGCTGAGTCAAACAAGACAGCACTTATTTAAGCAGATAAGAGATGAATGTCAGGTAATCCAACTGAGGAGTGGGAAAATATTGAACACCCAACCTCAGAGCAACAGAAAACTAGAAAAAGAAAAGCTAACAAAGGATAACTAGACTACTATTCAAGACACCTCTGAGGATATTGCACGTCCAAGAGGGAATGACATTGGCATTCAACGCCAAGAAGGAGTGACCACTCCTGGCGTTGAACGCCCACAAGGGGCAATACACTTAGCATTCAACGCCAAGAAGAGATGCCCACCCTTGGCGTTGAACGCTAGGAAAGGGGCAGCAACGGTGTTGAACACCCAATTAGGAATGGTCAAACACATGCAAATGCTGATAAGACCCTTTCTAAACAAGCTACTGACCTCCCCTCCAATTATGTAGGCATTCAACCTACATCAACCAAGGTTGATGAGTATAAGGCCAAGATGCCATATCCTCAGAAGCTCTACAAGCGAAAAAGGATATGCATTTTGTCCGCTTTGTAGACTATCTCAAGACACTTGAAATCAAGATCCCTTTTGTAGAGACTCTTGAATAGATATCTTCTTATGCCAAATTCATGAAGGACATCCTAAGTCATAAGAAGGACTGGAGAGAGACAAAAACAGTCTTTCTCACTGAAGAGTGTAGTGCAGTAATTTAAAAGAGCTTACCAGAGAAACTTAAAGATCCTGGGAACTTTATAATACCCTGCACCTTAGGGGATGCCTGCACAAAGATAGCCCTAAGTGACCTTGGAGCAAGTATTAACTTAATACCTGCATCACTAATAAAGAGACTCTGTTTAACTCATGAAGTTAAACCTACCCGCATATGTCTTCAACTTGTTGATGGCTTTATTAAGCTTCCATTAGGTGTAATTGAGGACATGACTGTTAGGGTTGGATCTTTTGCCTTCCCCACAGACTTTGTGGTGCTGGAAATGGAAGAGCACAAAAGTGCAACCCTCATTCTAGGAAGACTCTTCCTAGCTATAGGACGGACCCTCATTAACGTTCAGAAAGGGGAAGTAACCCTAAGAGTCAATGCGGATGAGTTCGTACTAAATGCTACCAAAGCCATGCAGCAGCCAGACACTACAGAGGAGTGTATGAGAATTGATAGCATTGATTCCCTGGTGGAAGAAGTGAATATGGATGAGGGGCTTGAAGAAGAGTTGAATGACATCTTTTATGATGCTCAGCCCGAGTTAGAGGAGCCAAAGGAGATAAAGGAGCCTCTGAAAACTCCTAAGGAGGAGGACAAGCCTCCTAAACTCGAGCTCAAGCCATTACCATCCTCCTTGAAATATGCAATTCTTGGAGATGGGGATACTTATCCTGTGATTATAAGCTCTGCCTTAAAGCCACAGGAAAAAAAAGTAATAATACAAGTGCTAAAGACACACAATACAGCTCTTGGGTGGACAATAAGTGACCTAAAGGGCATTAGCCCAACCCGATGCATGCACAACATCCTGCTGGAGGATGACACCAAACCAGTGGTACAACCACAAAGGCTATTGAATCCAGCTATGAAGGAAGTGGGGCAGAAGGAAGTCACCAAATTTTGGGAGGCTGGGATCATTTATCCCATTTCTGACAGCCCCTGGGTAAGCCCTGTCCAATGCATATCTGCATTCTCTCATTTGCAGAGAATAAGAGTTGTTTGTGAAATAATTGTTAAAATTGGATACTATATAAAACTTGTAAAATTCAACTTTTAAAATATATTATTTTTATTTTTGTAAACCATGTGAGATTCAGTTTTAAATTTGTTGAAATATAATGCCATTTATTATTTTGTTTGTAGACACATAAACAATTATTTATAATAAAAATAATTTTTGCAATAATTAATACAAGAAAACATTGATGTTGGAGAGATTATGACAGTTTAAAATAGTTATTAAATACAGGAAAAAACGGTCACAGGAATTAGTAACTTAGTGACAGTTTTAAATCGAAAAACCATCACTAAAAATATTGTGACGATTTAAACAGTCACTAAATGTACTTAAAAGCGGTCATAAGAACTAGTAACTTGATGACGGTTTCAAATTGTCACTAAAAATTTCATGACGGTTTAAAACAATCACAAAATAGAAAAAAACTTCATATGGTTTAGTAATTTAACGACAGTTTAAAAACGTCGCAAAATACAGTATAAAAAATACCTTTACAAGTGTTACGAATTAGTGACAGTTTTATACTTTAAAAACCGTCACAAACAATTTAGCGACACTCTTTATCAACGGTGGTCCAAAACTATCACTATGTCAGCTGGCGACGCTTAAATCTGTGATTTTTTTTAAATGTCGCAAAACTATTTAGTGATAGTTAAAACCGTCACAAAGTATTAAAAAAATCGTCGCCAAAATACTATTTTGTTGTAGTTATTATATAATAATGATAATATAGTATTAGCAATAATGATAACAATGATAATATAATAATAGTAATAACAATAATAATGATAATAGTATAATAATGATAATGAAAATAATGATAATAGTAATAATAATAATAATGACAATAAAAATTAATTTAATTTTTTTCTATCAAAATATTTTTTAATAAATAATTCAAATTTAATAGAATAAGTTATAATTGAATTAAACTTCAATAATCATAAAAATTTTATTTAATTGGTATTGCCGGTTAAATTTTTAGTACATGTCTCTACATATTTTCAGTAAAAAATTACATTTTTCTACTTAAAAAATCTTTTGAATTCAAATATTACATTTAAAATTTTAAATTATAATTCTAAATTCTTTCACCCTGTTAATTTATATTTAATTAATTATTTATTTAATTTTCGTTTACGCGGAATTTTATACACGTCAAAAAGGAGGAGCAGCCACTGCAACTTCGACAAATCAAACAAAAACGAAGACGAAGACAATGGCACAAATTACATGATGCACAGCACTACAGCAGCAACTTCTTGTTTTTGGACCAGTCTTTGTTTTTTTTGGGACTTAATTAAGTCAAGGCCTTATAAAATATGTTATAGTTTTAGAGTTGTGGGCTAAAATTAACTTGAAAGATTTAGAGTCAGTTCTAGAACTTTGGGCTCAATTGACAGTTTGACACTGTACTACTAATCACGTATAGTGTATTTTTTTTCTTTCACAGAGTGACCAAAAAAAAAAAAAAGACTGCAATTATCAGCTTTTTAATTTTTTATTTCCTTTCCTTCTTACGGGATCGCATCCTAATTAATCCTAATAACTCTATAAATTAAAATGGAGGTCACTAGTGTTAGCAAACATAAATATTTTTCAAAGTAATAGGTTCAACGAATGAATCACACATGAATAGCGGTGGGTCATATTATGATTGGTATATATATATGCTACGGCGAATAATTTCAATTCATTCTTTTTTATTTATTTCCAATGACTAAGCAAAATCCGATCTGAACAAATATACTAATACATGTATACTAATTAATAAGATTGTTTTATTTGAAAGGATTGTCAAGTTGACAAGAAAAATTATACTTTATTTATGCTGATGATGCAAACAAAAAAAACTTGAATCACTTAAATAACTGTTCATGTCAACGTTCAAGAGAAACTGAGAAAGTAAAATCTTGTTAGTTGTACTTATTTTGCCCCGTGGATCAAATGACACAATATCTATTGTTATTTTCATCATTCATCAAATTAATTAAAATGATAGCTCACCAATCCGATGGTTAATGAAACAAACTTTGTCGGATTTGGAACCGTCCTAAATGATAATTAATCAATATTATTCCTTTCTTATAGGGCTAATGACATCATCCATGTATTAGTTATATTAGTTATTATATATATGTGAACAATTTAGCTTAAACATCCATATGATTAGTTTCCACGACTACTCATTTCTTTTTTTAATACTAATACTATTTAACTTTAGTAGCATGTAATTAGTTGAAATAGTAAGTACATTAGCTTATTATCCAGTAATGTTGAGTTTGAGTTAAATAAAAAAATTTGTTCAACAGCCTGGAGACTTTATTAAGTCGAATGCATTTATTTTAACTTTTTAATATTAGAATGAACACAAATATTTGTGGTTTAACGACGAACCAAATATAAAAAACACCAAAAAAAAAAGCCAGATAGATGGGGTGTTTAAGTACCTATTAAATTTAAGGATAAACAAGATTCAAAAAATAAAATATATGAAAAATGAAATGGTTCAAAGCGTACGAGAACATATACTGAATCCTGCTTAAACTATTTTATGAAATTAACAAATTTCAAAACCCTATCAAATCTATGAACTTGTGAGTAACAAAACATGTTATAGCCTAACTTCAAAAGTTATTTTATGAAGTTATTTTAAAATTGTTTCTGGTATTATCAGATTTTGTAAAACAACTTTTGAGGTATAGAAAAATTTAGACAATTATTTTGAGATAATTTTTAAACAAAAGATAGATAATTATTTGGCAATAAAAAAAGATAAGGTTTAGGAGATCAATACATAGATGTATACTGATTCAGCTATAATGTATATATGTCCAGTTCTCAAAAAATCTTGAGAATTTTACTATTTGAATGAGCATACAAGTAGTTATTCTTTCATCAAACCTTCTCAGATTAAGTTTTGACTGATACGTGTCATTGATTCAAATTGGATCAAACATTAATCTAAGAACTTTATAAAGTCATCACAAGAGTACAACACTTAGATTGGATTAAGCACACCATCCTAAAAACTTTAGAAGTTATTTTTGCAGGTCTTCTTATGACTACATGAGACTCAGATTGATGTCACACACTAACCTAATAACTTTAGATATTATTCCCTTAAATTATCTCAAAGTAGTAATCACTACTGGATTAGTTGCAATGAAATTTAAAAAATTGAGTTCGAAAACTCGCATAACTTCTAAGATATTGCTAAAGGAAAGATGTTATCAAATAAAATATGAATTATCTCACGTATACAAAAATTTTAAACAAAGACATGAACTAGAAATGCTAATATTACAAACTATTTAAAATCTCTTTTCAGATGAGAAGAGTAGAGAAGAAAATGAAGAAATAAGAACGTAAGAAAATATGATCATTTTAAATTATTATAGCACTTCGTTTTTTTTCTTCTAAGGAATTAAGGTCTTGTATTTGATTTCTTAAACTGTGTAAGAAGTATAGATGTCTTTTGCCTTGTGTAATGTCTTTTAATGAAAATGATATAGTCTGATCAATTTATTCTATTTTTTGTTTGAAATCTAAAGTAAAAAAAAAAAAAAATTCATATTTTGATCATCTCAGTTTAGCCACTAAACCCAAGACTTTTCCTTCCAGTATTGCTTTTGTTTCTCATATGCATCCTCTAACTCTGCTTCCAAGAGTTTTAATGTTATACCATCAGTTTGTGCTGCTTTGTCCTTTTCGGTCTCAATTTTTCTTTGGGCTAAATGATCCTTCTTTGAGATTTGGGAAGAGTTTTCTTCCATTCAAACAATTTGTGTCTGCAGTGTTTTAGTTTAATTTGGAATGAAAAATATACATCAGAGATTCTTCTAGTTCTATTTCCGAAACTTGTTTAATTATGTTTGTGACTTTTATACTATCACAACAACATTCTTGAAACCAAAATCTTTTTCTTTCTTTATTTCAATCGGGTCAAAGTTAACTAATAAAAGGTAGTGATCTAATTTACTACCTTCTGAATGTAGGACTGTCCCACTTGGATAGAATTGTCTTTATTGGAAAGTGATTAAGTACTTGTGTAATCTCTATATGATTAATTTTCTATGCTAAATTACAAGTATATCAGATTCTGCTTTCCATACCAAAGCTAATCCTTTTGTATTATGATGAATCTCAATTTCTCTTTACAAAATTGGATTATAAGCTAAGGATTTTTATCAATTTACTTGCATAATTTCTATATAATCAAATGCTCTTATGAATTCTTCGTCCAGTCGTTGAATTAATGTATAAAATGCATACTTTTCATCTAGAATTTCTAGGCTGATTGTCATTCTTATTCCACAAAATGCATTGATGTACTTTCTTTAAGTGTTTTAGGACCAACATACAGGAGGATCATTATGGGTCTAAAAGGATGAATAAAACATGATGCCAGAAAGGAAATTTAAAGAACAAATCAACTTGGTTAGCAAGGATACAACTGCATTTGTGAGCCTTTACCGCATGCGTGACACATGATATTTATGTACTTTAACACCTACATACCATATTTTAACACCCTTGCTATCAAAATGTCACGCTTCCGGTTTCACCATTCTGATAGCAAGAAGTATTACGACGACTTCATATACTTATTAATAAAATAGGAGTCTTTGACTCGAAACCATATCGCTGTTTTCTTTGAAAAAAAAACCGAAAAAATACTTTATCTTCAAAATAAACAAGTATATTCAAATATACATAAACTTACATAAGTAACTTATAAATATAATATATATACACAACATATAATTCCTATCCCTCTTACAAGATAATAATAATAAAGGCGAGAGAAAGAAAATAATATCTAAACTAAAACATAACATAAGAAAAACGCAACAAAACTCTTCCGAAGATTCTTCATTCGTTCCCTGAAAAGATAAAGCTGTAGGGGTGAGAACCTAATCACACGGTCTCGCTATAGAGTTTTAGAATTGTCATAAGAGGATATTTAAAGAGAAATCTATTTTCAAACTCAGTGATTATCGTTGCCTTATGAATCTTTTGAAAATCGACGGTTTAACCATCCAAAAAAAAATTCAAAACCTTTTTAAAAGAAATTAGTTAATTATTTAGAAATTCAAACTCACTTTTCATATAAAAGGACCTTAAAAGTTTTCTAACAGTATAAATGGCCAATCTGTTCTAAATATATGTTCATTAAGTCTATATTGAACCAGCTTAATATTTCATACTTTACTAAATCTTAATCAGAAACTAACCACAAAATCAATCAACAATATCATCAATCCAGCACCAATACTCAATCAGCAAAAATACCATACCAGAGCAAATACAAGCAAAACAGACAAGAAAAACACAGGTATGGACAGCATTTACAGTAAAAAGTTCAGATAGCAGTTAATAACAGTTAAGCAATTAGGCAAACCAAAACAATTTCAAACTCAAACAAAGCATTGCAAGTGCATATGATGCATGTCTGCCCTATGGCTAATGAGCTCATTTGTCGGTTATATAGGCAAACCCAACATGTCCGGTAGCTAACACAGACACTGTCTCTCTGTTGCGCATTAATATCATTAGAGAGATAACGTGCCCTGTCACCATTAGAAGGATTATGTGCCCTGTCACCATTAGGGGAAATATGTGGCTTGTCACCATTAGAGGGAATAGGTGTCCTGTCACCATTAGAGGGATAGGTGCCCTGTCACCCTTATAATCAGAGAGAAAACACAGTCATACTAGTCATCAATCAACTTTAACCATGTTTCACTTATCACATTCATTCAATTTCATAATCAAACTCAGTTTTCATCATTCTTCTTCCTCATCTCTTTCCGGAAGCAAGTGGATAAACCATTGCCTTTTTTTCTGGTGCCTCAACTCTTAATCAAATTCACAAATCATCATTTTAACCACAATTCATTCTTTACTGAATAACTCTAAATCAAATTACAAGATCCTAAATTAAAATCCAAATCCTTCTAATAAGCATTTCAAATAAAACTTTCGGTTTTTATAAAATTTCGACAGCATCTCCTCTAAAATTTGGACTCTGTCACCTTTTTCGAGTCCCATCCAAACATTCCTGAACCATTTTCAAATCACAATCATTTTTTAAAATTCAACCAATTCTAGTATCAAATTATTTTCAAATCGAACCAATCCCAATAATAAATTTCTTTCAAAATCAAACTAACTCTAATATTAAATTATATAAAATCAAACCAATTCAAAAGATACTTCAAAAGAAAAAGAAAATATTAAAAATAAATTTAGATGCATTGAGATACTGTATAATTTTTTTAAGATTTTATTAGAGATGTTTATTTTAGGTTTTATTCTTTCCTAAGATAAACAATATTCATTTCATCATATAAAATGAGTACATTGTTGTGGTCTGGTCCATACTTGGACAACAATTAATGAGAGAGAAATTTTCCAAAATATCCTTACAGCAAAACATAATAACCATGGAGAAAAGAAAAAGTCAATATAAATTACATTGTTGAACTAAAGAAAGCTAGTGAAAGAAATGAAAAGGTAGGGATTAGATTACATGTCTGAACTAAAGAAAGCTAGTGAAAGAAATTAGTGGAGTTTGTGTATTTAATATTCAGAGTGGAGTTCATTAGCTTGAGTATACATTTGTTGAGGAGGAAGGTCCTTTCCTTCAAAGACTTTAGCGTTTCTTCCTTTTCAGATTGCCCAAGTTAGCATAGCCGACAATGCCAATTCCTTCCTTCCTTGCGATTGTCGTCATGCAAGCTCTCTCAATTTCGTCCACCAACGCCATGGTTGTTGATTGTGGTTAACTGTTGATGCCATGTTGAGGTTGGATAATTGCTAAATCTGATTTGCAAATGGGCAGAATACTAAACAGTGAAGAGCCATCTCTCCTTCCCCTCCACACCTAGGGCACACGTCCTGTACATTGTGGAATCTACTTTAGCTGCACTATCGTTGAATGTAATTTTAGATTTTTATAGTTAAAACTAAATTTATTAATAATTTTAAGTAAGTAGTCACAAATTAAGGAGCAGAATAATATTATATTATCGTTAAATTCGTAACTAGAGTTGTTGCTTCTAATGTTTAATTTGTGAAATTAGGGTGCAATCAGATTGGCTTAGGTTGAATTTGGAAGAAATTGAGAACTAAACTGATTAAATTTAATCGTTTTAGAGACAAAATTATTTGTTCTTATATGAAAACTAAAAAAATATGTATAATATAGAGATTTAAACTTATTAAATTCTATATTATAAAAGAATTTTCAAAATAGTTACTCTAATAAAATTATTTTTATGTAGCATATAGCTGTTTGAAATATAAACTATTATAAGATGTAGCAATTATTTAGTACACAAAGAATAAAATACTAAACTATTACAAAAAATGAAGTTTTATGACCATAAAATTTTTCACTCTATAAAGTATATAATTATTTATATATTTTGTTGGATAAATTAAATTTTTGAAGTTAAAAAATTTCATATTCTAATATTCTAAAATTTATGGTAATAGAATATGAAAACGTACTCCAACTAGCATAAGATTTAATATATTTTACAAAAATAAAAAATAATATAATATAACAAGAATTTTGTCATATTAAATAATTATATCTAAAATAAGTCATAAAATAAAAAGTAGAACTTATAACTAATTCAACATGGTTTATGTATATTTTAATAGTTAATACATATTATATATTTATATATTATTAAATAGGATAAAGTATTAAATTGGTCTTTATGTTTGTGCGTAATTTTATTTTACTCTTTAAGGTTTAAATTGTCTTATTTGAATCCAAAAAAGTTTTATTTGGCTTCAATGTAGTCCCACTGTGAGGTCAAAGTTAAATAATTAACGAAATGTCCTACATGACAGCAGTACAAGAACAATGTAAATAATCTGGAGAATAAGTATAAGCTACAGAGGCACTAAATACATTAAAAAAATGATAAATAAATGTATTGATGCACGGTTGATTTTGTGCTTCTGTAGCTTGTACTTCTCTTCTAGATTATCGGCCTTGTTTTTGTACTGCTGTCATATAGGATATTTCGTTAATTATTTAACTTTGATCTCACGAGTATATTAAAACTAAATGAAACTTTTTTGAATTCAAATAGGACACTTTAAAGGACCAAAACAGAATTACGCCCAAATATAGGAGACTAACTAATTTAGTACTATACCCTATTAAATATATCAATATTACATGTTATTCTACATAATTTTTTTATGTTTATTTTTATTTATCTTAATTTTTTAGATAACAAAAATTAAATTTTTAATATTTTATTATAAAAATTTTTATAAAATTTTTTTATTCGTCTTAAATTTTTAGATAAGAAAAAACGAAATCTTGCATGCATAAATCGGAAGGTAACTGATTCGATTTACTGGTCATGCATGCATAAATCAACTTGATTTGATTTGTATTATTTATGGTAATTCGAATTGATTAGCTTCGATTTACCATGGAAATTTATAAATCAAATGTATCTCATTCGATTTATATTAAAATATGTACTTAGGTGATTTATGTAACGATTTTTTTGGGTGAATTATGTAATATTATTTTGGGTTTGATTTAATTATGTATTTTATCCTAATTTTAATAACTTATATACCAATAGAATAATGTTAAATTTGTAATAGTAAGTCATAAAAAGAAAACTCAATAATAATCATAATTGTCATTTTATTAAAAATATATTTTGGAGGTTATAATTAATATGTTTGTAGTTTTACAAAAATAATATATTAATTACTTAATAATCTTATCAATATGCATTAAAAATTTTAATAATAAAATACTCTCTAAAATATTGTACCAATATATATTATAATATTAATAAATAAAAAAAATTTTAAAACTCCAAACAATACAGTAATATGAGATCAGGTCCCGACTTTTATGATGTGATCTTCCTTCTTATTCATAGTAAAAGTATCTACTTTTGTAATCTTTTCCAATTTTTCCTCAACTTTCCTTGTAGCCTCTTTTTCTTTTATAAAATTTGAGTAAATTATTAAAATAATATTTAAAATATACATTGCTGATAAAATAATTTAAAAAAAATTAACAACAAATAAGTTTTTAAAAATTTTAAAATGTTACAAAAAAAATTAAATATTAAATATTTTACAAAAAGACATTAGAAATAATATTTTAAAATAATTTTCCAAAATGTTAATAGAAAAATAAGATTTTTTCGTCCTTAAAATTTTGTAATTTTATGTCAAGTGAATTAACAATCTGGCCACTTATGCATATTTTTGAAGGACCTTAAGAATATTTTCCTGACCCTGTTGATCGGCTTTGCTGAACAAAATGAAATCATCAACGAAGAAAATGTAGCTAATAGTGGGACACTTCCAATTCAGCCTAAGACCTGCCAAGTCATTATTCCATTCTATTTTTTGGAGGAGATGGAAAAATTTTTCAGTACATAAAAAAATAGATAGGGACAGTGAGAATTACCTTATCGTAATTGTTTACATGATTTAAAGTAACTATAAAGTTGTCTTTCCACACTAATAGAATATAAAATTGTTGTAATTGATACGGAATTTACAACTACAAATTAATTGGTAAATGCAACGGATCATACCAAGTAATAACTCAGGTGAGTAAGGGTCGATCCCACGAGGATTGATGGATCAAGTAACGATGATTGAGTGATTGGCTTAATTAGGCAAACAGAAAATAGTGTTTGACTGTTCAAAAGCATTAAACAGTAATTTAGAGAACCAGAGAGCAAGCAATAAATTGAGGTGAAAACAATATGAAGAAGGCAGTTAAGGATTCAAAGTTATCTATTTTTCGGATTAACTTTTCTCACTAATTATTTTAATCATACAATATTTAATTCATAGCAAACTATATGTAACTAGACCCTAATTCCTTAGACCTTTCTAGTCTCATCTAACTTTCATCAATCGCCAATTCCTTGGTCAATTAATTCTAATTAGGGGGTGAAGTTTAATTCTAGTTATTAGCCACAAAAGTCCTAATTATCCAAATATAAGAGGATTATATGTCATGTATCCCGTTAAATCTAGATAATTAGAATTTAGGAGAAATTGTTTTCAAACTGTTGTTCAAGTAAAGAGCTTTTTCAAGTTATACAAGAACTCAATTAGAAAGAGGGTCATACTTTCGTTCCACCCAAATTCATAAGATAATGAACAAAAATAATTCTTGAAATATAAATCAAAACATGAATTAAAATAGAAAAATAATAGTATTAATCCATACAATAGATAGAGCTCTTAACCTTAATAGTGGAGGTTTAGTTGCTCAAGGTTCAGAAAGAAAATAAGGATTCTGGTCAACTGTAAAGTACGGAATGTAAAGTGGAATCCAATCCCCTTTAATTTAAAATCTATTTCCTAAAATTAAAATAATATCTTTTCCTATTTTAAAATAAAATTTAAATTTAAATCAGAATTAATTATAGCAATCAGCAAGTCTTCAATTGATGGATGGGGACCACTTGCACGTGGTGCATGTCATGCATACGCGTCAGTCACGCATACGCGTCAGTCACGCGTATGCATCGATGGTCTTCTTCGCGTGTCACGCGTACGCGTCAGGTACGCGCACGCGTCGCTGTACAGATCTCCGAATCACGCACACGCGTCAAGTATGCGCATGCATCGCTCCTCGCTAATCATCTCCTTTAATTATTGTGCTCCTTCTATTTGTGCAAGCTTCCTCTCGATCAAATCCAGTCAAATGCTACCTAAAATAAACAAAATTGCATGAGACTCAAAGTAGCATCCATAATGGCTAAAAGATAATTAATTCTTGATTAAACCCAACAATTTAAATGCAAATTCACTAGGAAAAGATAAGAAAGATGCTCACGCATCACAACACCAAACTTGAATTATTGCTTGTCCTCAAGCAACCAAAATATGTGCATGATTAAGATGTGAATTTGCATGAGAAGTGAGAGTTTAGTCATGCATAAGTCTATTCTTAAAATGGGGTTTATTCATTGTAATTTTGAACAGTTTTGGCATCTCACTCTCCTTTGAATCAGAGAAATGTCAGTGTCATTCGAAATTAGAATCTGGATCATATTATGAATTCTCTGATCTTTATACTCCAGTTTAATCCTTGAACATAGCATAATTTTCTTTAATTTATTTTTCTTTGGTGCTTTGCACCTTGAGCCTAGTCGTGACTTTAAATGTTCTGTCTCAAGGGTTACTTGACACAGAAACACCACAAGCACTTAACTGGGGAACTTCTTTTAAGTTCTGATTTTTCTTTCAGTTACTCCCAGATAGTGGTGCTCAAAGCCTTTGGCATACTCTGTTAAACGTACTTGGTCTCGACTCTAAGTGTTCTGTCTCAAGGAGTATTTGACACAAAAATACCACAAGCATATGACTAGGGAAACAACTCTTTGAGTTTTTAATCATGTCTAACCTCCCTAGTCATTGATGCTCAGAGCCTTCGACCTTGCTTTTGTAGTTTTTTTTTCTTTTGCTGTTTCTTTTTCTTCAAAGATTAAATTTTTGTTTATTTCAGAGGAGTCATAATAATTCTCTAAATTTCTGTTTCTTATACATCAACATCTTTTGATTCAAATTCAAATATGTACCGTTCATGTCATGCATTCAAAATCACAAATAATACCACCACATTTAAGTAAATAAGACTACTCTTAAAATTAAACTCAATTTCTCAAGCAATACATCACTTATTTTCTTTTCTTTTTAAATTCAAGATCAGTGAGCAATACATAAGGCAAAATTTTTTTCTTTTATTTATTTATTTTTTTAACTAAAAGTACTAAAGATCATGCAAGAAATCAAAGCAACAGAAAACAGAAGACAACAAAATAAGAAAGGAAGAGAAATAGAATGAAAGGAACTCAACCACCTTAGTTATTCTGGTGGTCATCTCATTCCTTCGTGAAGAACATTCATCTCCCTTTGGTGCTAAACAGAAAAGCCATAAGCGAAGCGTCAACACCAAACTTAAAAGTTTGCTTAGCCTCAAGCAAAGAAGAATTGAAAACAGAGAGGGACATAAAAGCCATTAGTATGATAAAAGAAGAATAAAAGGGGAAAAGAACGAGAGAGAATTAGGATTTGGGAGGGAGAGAGAATGAAAACAGGGCGGCGCGCTAGGTAAGTGATGAGACGCGATCGACGCGTGCGCGTCCGGCATGCGCACGCACAACTCGCAGGTTGATGCGCATGTGGGCTAGATAGACAGATGACGCGTGCGTGTCAGGTACGCGCACGCGTGGATGGGGACAAAGTGAAAATGATGCGCACGCGTCAGGGATGCGTACACGTGATGGAGATTGTGCTCTTAGCACAATTCCAACCCCAAGCCATCACAACTTGCTGGCCAAACACCTATTTACGCCGATTTCCAGGGTCACGCGTCAGGGACGCTTACGCGTGATCTGGCAAATGCGCAAGTGACGCGCACGCGTCATGGACGCGTACGCGTGGTCTTGCTTGTGCGCAAGGCACGCTTCCAGCACCACTCCGACCTATCTCTCGGGTGAATTTTCTTCTTCTTCTGCTTTTTTTTCAACTCTCCCACGCTGAACTTGGAGATAGGCAAAAATTTTCGAAGTGTTCGGTTCCTATTCTAAAATAGCTGCATGATCAAAACACACATAAAACGAAAGAAAAATAGTAAAAACTCAATAAAAATCAAATAAATAAGAAAATCACTACTACAAAAAATAACTAAGGATACAAAATTATCGGGTTGCCTCCCGACAAGCGCTTCTTTACCGTCACTAGCTTGACGGTCAGCTCCTCTAAGGAGGAGGATCATAGGGCCTCAGTTCTTCACTCCTTACTTTGAACTTCTTTCCTGTGTCTCCATAGAGTAGTTCAATATGCTCCAGAGAGAGGATTCTATTTACTGTATAAGTCCACATTGGATTGTTAGTCAACACCACCTTCATTCCTGGGGAGAAACCTTTAGTGGGGATCTTCTTATTTCTCCATCCCCTGGGTATTTTCTTCTTTTTGGGAACCTCCTCCTTGGTGGATGATGCATTTCCGACACCAAACTTAGGTTTGATATCAGGGGAGATAACTATTGATTGTCACCAAAGGAAGTTTGAGCTGCAGATTCTGCTGTCCGTCATCCGGGGGTTCTTGAAGGTTTGGATCAATAAGCTCAGTCTGCATGCACCTCTCTTCTTCACCTACTGAATGTATATCTTTGAAGACATGAAAGACTAGTTGCTCATCATGCACTCTAAGCACTAATTCACCCACTTCTACATCAATCAGAGCTCTTCCAGTGGCTAGGAATGGTCTTCCTAGAATTACAAAGGCATTCTCATCCTCCCATGTCAAGAATCACAAAATCTGCTGGGAGGAAGAACTTACCCACTTTGACCAAGATATTCTCCACTAATCCGTATGTAGGCTTCATAGATTTGTCTGCCATCTGTAATGCTATCCTTGTGGGTTGTGCCTCTTGGATTTGCAGCTTCTTCATCACAGACAAGGGCATTAAATTGATGCTTGCTCTAAGATCACATAATGCTTTCTCAAAGGTTGTGCTCCCAATGGTGCATAAAATTTGAAAGCTCCCTAGATCTGGCATCTTCCTTGGCAAGTTATTCTGAATTATGGCACTACATTTCTTAGTCAAGACCACTGTCTCATCTCCCTTTAAAAGTTTCTTCTTTGACAATAATTCCTTCATGAATTTGACATAGAGAGGCATTCGCTCCAAAACCTCAGCAAAAGGAATATTGATTTGCAACTTTCTGAAGACTTCCAAGAACTTTGAAAACTGCTTGTCCTTAGTCTTCTTTTGAAGTCTCTGAGGATATGGCATTTTAGGCTTGTACTCAGGAGCCTTTGACAATGTAGGATAAGTGTCAAGAGAGTCTGGGAATGGGTTGTCCGCACGCTTTGGAGGGATGTGCTCTACTTCTTCCTTCTTCTCCTCTGGAGCTTCTTTTTCAACTGGCTCCTCATTAACTTGTGCTTCCATACTTGCCACTTGTCCACTTATCAAGGTGATAGCCTTGCATTCCTCTCTTGGATTTAGAATTGTGTTACCAGGAAGGCTATTAATGGTCCACTTATCAATTTTATTAACTTTTGTGGCTAATTGACCCATCTGAATCTCCAAGTTTTGAATTGTATTTGCAGACCTCTCAGGTATTTGCTTGCTCAGTTGGCCCATTTACACCTCTAAGTTTCTAATGGAGGCTCTGGTCTCCTGCATAAAACTCCTCATCATCTCCCAATTAGAATCTTATTGGGATTAAGAATTTGCCTGCTGAGGTGGTTGTTGTTGATGAGACTGAAATTGGCAGTTATTATGATTGTTCTATTGGAAACCGCCCTGAGAATTATTGTTGAAATTCTGAGATCTCTGAGGTTGGTCCATCCACCCAAGATCGTATGTTTTAGAGTATGGATCATTATTGGGGTTTCTAGGACCACTCCCCATGTAATTTACCTATTCAGAAAAAGATTGAGCATAATCATAATTCTCATTTTGTACAAAATTACCTGTCATGTCATAGGAGATCTCTTGAGGTGGATTTTGGGTGTTGGTAGCTGAGACTTGCATGCCACCCATGTGTTGAGTAAGTAGACTTATTTACTGAGACATAAGCTTGTTCTGAGCAAGAATAGCATTTAGAGCTTCTACTTCCATAACACCCTTCTTCTAAGGAGCCTCAGAGTTCACAGGATTCCTGTTAGATGAGTATAAATATTTATTGCTAGCAATTAATTCAATAAGCTCAATAGTCTCCTCCCGTATCTTCTTCTTGTGCAGTGAACCACCAGCAGAATTATCTAAGCACATCTTGGACATTTCACCCAAACCTTCATAAAAGATATCTAGTTGGGTCCACTTGGAGAACATGTCCGGAAGACATTGCCTAGTCAGTAGCTTGTATCTCTCCGAAGCTTCATAAAGAGTTTCACCATCCTTCTACCTGAGGGTCTGAACCTCCACCCTAAGCTTAGTCAGCTTCTTTGGTGGGAAAAATTTAGTAAAGAACTTAGTAACAACCTTGTCCCAAGTATCCAAATTCTCCTTGGGTTGGGAATCTAGCCATAGCTTTGCTCCATTCCTCAGAACAAACGGGAAGAGCATCAGTTTGTACACCTCTGGGTACACTCCATTTGTCTTCACAGTATCACAAATCTGCAGAAAATTGAAAATAAATTGATTTGGGTCTTCGTGGGGAAGACCATGATACTGACAGTTTTGTTGCACTAGGGTGACCAATTGTGGCTCCAACTCAAAGTTGTTCGCAGCTATAGGAGGCAACACAATGCTTTTTCCATAAAGATCCGCAGTAGGAGCAGAGTAAGAGCCAAGTACTCTCCTTTGTTGCTCATTCCCATTCGGATTTGCCACATTGGCATTAGCAGCATCGTTAGGATCCATAGTGGATTCTGCAGCCTTGTAAAGTTTTGCTTGTTACAAACGCCGCCTGAAAGTTCTTTCAAGTTCAGGATCAAAGTCTAAGAGATGTTCCTTGTCTCTATTCCTGCGTATAAACAGACAGAAAACAAGAAAAGATGGAACTTTCTACGTCATAGTGCAGAGAATTCCCAATAAGGTAACATGTGTAAAGAGATAAAAGTATTGAATAAAACAAACACTAAAATTCAAAAATTACTATTAAAATTAAGACTAAATAGGGAACACCAAACTTAATTTTACAAATTAAGAAAAATATTAGTATTAGGCTTTTTTATTTTATATTTTTCTCGAAAATACTAAAGCAAAATTTAAATAAAATTAAAAGTAAAATGCCTAATCTAAGCAATCAAACAACTAATAGTTGTTAATCAATATCAATCCCTGGCAATGGTGCAAAAAACTTGGTGCGGAATTTACAACCACAAACTAACCGGCAAGTGCACCAGGTCGTACCAAATAATACCTCAGTTGAGTGAGGGTCGATCCCACAAGGATTGATGGATCAAGCAACGATGGTTGAGTGATTGGCTTAGTTAGGCAAGCAGAAAATAGTGTTTGAGTGTTCAAAAGCATTAAACAGTAATTTAGAGAACCAGAGAGCAAGCAATAAATTGAGGTGAAAACAATATAAAGAAGGCAGTTAAGACTTCAGAGTTATCTATTTTCCGGATTGATTTTTCTTACTAAGTATTTTAATCATACAATATTTAATTCATGGCAAACTATATGTGACTAGACTCTAATTCCTTAGACCTTTCTAGTCTCCTCTAACTTTCATCAATCGCCAATTCCTTGATCAATTAATTCCAATTAGGGAGTGAAGTTTAATTCTAGTTATTATGCCACAAAGTCCTAATTATCCAAATATAAAAGGATTATATGTCACGTATCCCGTTAAATCCAGATAATTAGAATTTAGGAGAAATTATTTTCAAGCTGTTGTTCAAGTAAAGAGCTTTTCCAAGTTATACAAGAACTCAATTAGAAAGAGGGTCATACTTCTGTTCCACCCAAATTCATAAGTTAAAGAACGAAAACAATTCTTGAAATATAAATCAAAACATGAATTAAAATAAAAAAATAATAGTATCAATCCATACAATAGACAAAGCTCCTAACCTTGACACTGGAGGTTTAGTTGCTCATGGTTCAGAAAGAAAATAAAGATTTTGGTCAACTGTAAAGTACGGAATATAAAGTGGAATCCAATCCCCTTTAATTTAAAATCTATTTCCTAAAACTAAAATAATATCTTTTCCTATTTTAAAATCAAATTTAAATTTAAATCAGAATTAATTATAGCAATCAGCAAGTTTTCAATTGATGGATGGAGACCACTTGTTTCGTAGGATCCATGCCTAACTTGGTGAAGAGCAGCGCCTTACTTGAGTGCCAAAATGGGACCCAGAAATCGCCCCAGCGTTTTCTGCATTTTTTGCACGTGACGCATGTCACGTGTACGCGTCAACCACGTGTATGCGTTGATGGTCTTCTTCGCGTGTCACGCGTACGCGTTAGGTATGCGCACGAGTCACTGTACAGATCTCCAAATCACGTGCACGTGTCAAGCGCATGCGTCGCTCTTCACTAATTATCTCCTTTAATTCTTGTGCTCCTTCTATTTGTGCAAGCTTTCTCTCCATCAAATCCAGACAAATGCTACCTAAAATAAATAAAATTGTACGAGACTCAAAGTAACATCCATAGTGACTAAAAGATAATTAATTCTTGATTATAGTCAACAATTTAAATACAAATTCACTAGAAAAAAATAAAAAAGATATCCACGCATCAATAATGTACTCCTTAATCCAATCTAGCCATCTTTTACAAAATCCAAATTTCTCCGTAACTGTTCAAACAAATTTCTATTCCACCCTATCGTAGACCTTGGTTATATCTAATTTTAAGGCCTGGTCTTGATCACCGTACCTCTTACTTTTCAAAAAATGTATTAAATTCCTTTACAAGGAAAATTTAAAAAATGTTTACTCCGTAAGTTTTAACAAGCAATTTTTTTGGATGGTTCCATATTGCACCAAAGGCAGTCTCCACTGTTCCACCTCTAAATCTCTATTTGCCATAAGTCTCCCGATTAGACTTCCGTGGCAGTTTTCTAATAAATCACATCCACCTCTTTAAAAAAAACAATATCCTCTTTCTCAAAACTTATTAGATCAGGATTTTGAGTTTTCCTTAACTACTTCTCTCAAAACTTCTTGTTGTTCGATTCCTGGTTTCTCTATAAAGGTCCTCGCGGAACAGAGGTTTCAAATCACTCAGGGCACAATAGTAGAGTACAATGCTCTCTTTAAATTGGCTTAACCATTCTTAAAAATTCAAATTATTTGACCATACCTACCATATTTCAGAATCAAAATGCAGCGATACATGGTAGCGAGAACCCACCAATAACATAATCCCCAATATAATTACACGTCACACATATGAGGTTAATCTTCCATATGTTTCTCCTATCGAATTTTGCTAGGAACCAACTTGAAATACAACCAATTATAATCAACTAGTTAAAAAACATACTAGTTAGTAGTTACATAAAAAAAAAAAAACAACTCCCCATTATTTTTATTTTCTGAAATTTTAAATTAGAAACAAAAAAAGTTAACTGAATTGAGTTGGATTACATTATAATTAGTTCTCTAAAATTTTTTATATCTATATTAGTCTCACATAAATATCAATCATAAAATGTTTTCTCTCCCATTTATTTATTTCGTTAAATTCTAACATTTAGCATATACACCCAAATGCTTTTACTTAGACTTTCACAAAATTTATATATTATAAAATAAATAATCAAATTAGTCCTTAAAAGATTATTCGTTCTTCAAATTGGTCCCAATTTTTTTTAATCAAATTTAATTTTTAAAAATTTTAAATTAGTTATGTTAGTTCTTCCGTCATTTTGTTTGTTAATGGCATCAAAATTTACTAATGTAACACGTTAAGTGACATTCCAATACACATTTAAAATTCTTAATTGACTATCAATATAATAAATTTATGAAATTAAATCAAAATCAAAACTTAATTGTGAAAGAACTTAAGATATTAAAAATCTTCAATTTAAAATTAATTTGATCTAATTTTATAAATTAATCATATTAATATTCAATTAAGATTTTTAGATATGTGTTGAGGTGTCATTCAACGTATTACATTAATAAATTTTCACACCATGAACAAACAAAATGATAAAAAAAACTAACATAAAAACATGATTAATTTAAAATTTTTAAACAATAAATTTTATTAAAAAATCTTTAAGATCAATTTAAAGAACAAATAATAACCGTTTACTCATAGATTATAATAATGTTGGACTGGAGAGTAGGACCCTTAAAAGAAGGTGGAAAAAAAACTTCGTTAGCTTCAATCACACTCTTCCTAACCAACACTTTTCTTTCCCAAAAAATTCAATACCTCATTCTCTTTTAGAACTTCAACCTTCTCCATTTCCATAACAAACTAAAGTAATTAACACTCACGTATACATCATGAGAAAACAAGAACAAAACCTCATCCTCCAAAGAAGCACCAGCACCATCGCCACAAGATTAACAAGCACCAGAAGAATAACCCCTTCCAACCACCACGCCCTCTTCCGCCTCTCCGACCCCGACGACGTTGCCGAAAAGCTCCTCGTACGGCGAGGTTCCTCCCCCTCCATCTCCTCCTCCTCCTCCTTCAAGAATAACCAATCATCACCACCACCACCAACAACAAGAAGAACAAGAACCAACAATAACAACAAACTCTCAGTTCTAATGCGCTCTTTCCTGTGCATCTTCACCTTCCCTACAATGATCCCAGCATGCAAATTTTTCACTATACCTTCCAACTTCTCCATAACCCCTTCCACTGGTCGAAAAGTCACCGGAACACTCTTTGGCCACCGCCGCGGCCATATCTCCTTCGCCGTCCAGCTCGACCCGCGGGAGGAGCCTCTCCTCCTCCTCGAGCTCGCCATCTCTACCGCCTCTCTCGTCAAGGAGATGTCCTCCGGCCTCGTCCGCATCGCGCTCGAGTGCGAGAAGGTCCTCTCCGCCGCCTCTCACGGCGGCCGGCACAGGAAGCTCTTCCAGGAGCCGACCTGGACTATGTACTGCAACGGTAGGAAGTGCGGTTACGCGGTGTCGCGAACGTGCGGGGAGCGTGAGTGGCACGTGCTGAGAACGGTTCAGAGTGTGTCCGTTGGCGCGGGCGTAATACCGCTGCTGGAAGACGGGGAGAAAGAAAGCAACGGCGGGTCAGAGGGCGAGTTGATGTACATGAGAGCGAGGTTTGAACGAGTCGTTGGAAGCCGTGACTCGGAAGCTTTCTACATGTTGAATCCTGATGGTAGTGGAGGACCTGAACTCAGTATTTTTCTTTTGAGAATATGATCATCTTTGAATAAATATGAAAATAAAAACTGTTATAATTTTTTTTTATAATAATTAACCAAAGTTTAGGTGCTTCGTTACATATAAGAGGACCGAAAGTTACATTCTTTTCAGTGTGTTCTGAACCTTTATAATCCGTGTCTGATTTCTTCTTAGACATTTATATATAGGTTTTGTTTGTTTATAT
>NC_029774.3:16765812-16774758 GCF_000817695.3 Arachis duranensis | reverse complement strand
AAGATTGATGTATTGTTAATTACTTAATTGCTGTTTAGGGATGATGACTTGTTTTTTCTTTTCTTTTATTGTTGATTTTAATTTGTTCATATATAAAGATAAGACCCTATAACATTGAAGATTGATTTGATTTATTTTCACGCCAAGCATGTATAAAAGGAGCTGGAATTGTTCAGAATTTATTATTTTTAATATTTTTCATTTTTAATTTAATTTTTTTAATAATTTAATAATATATTTTTAAATATTAATAGTTAATTATCGTCTACAAACAATTAATTTTATTGACATTCTAATATTTTTTAAGGTAATTGTTATAATAGTAGAAATTCAGTCCAGTTAATTTTATATAAAATTAATTTTTGGTACGAAGAATTTTTACATGTTTTAATTTTTAAAATGGTGGTGTCAATCCTATAAAAGAGGATTGAAAATTAATATTTAATTTAAAATATAAAATAAATAATTATTAAATATTTAAAATTTATTACCACAGATAAATTAAGCAAAAATTAAGAGATTTGTTTTATTTAAATGAATTCAATATGTTATTTACTGAAATTCGTAATACACATAATATTTATTGATGTACATAATTTTATATATATGGAGTACTGTATCTAAATTACATTAAACAATTTATCTTGGGTACTTAGTCACCGCAGTTGTCCATAAAATGAATACTCAATAATTGAGATATAACCACAATGCAGTTAATGTTNACTATTTAAATCATAATAAATTATATTAATTTTAAAAATATTAAAATTAATAGATAGTTAAAATTTGAATTGGTTTAGTATTAACGAATTCTACTCTAAACCGTTAGCATCTAGAATTAAGGTGAAATTGATAACTACTTTTTCTAATTCCAATTATCCACTTCTTTTTAGTGTGTACGTTTTTAATTCATGTTAGAAACGCAAGACAGTCAGACAAAATAAAAGGTTCTAATGATTCATAAGTAGTAATAAAAAAATTACAGATAAATCAATCTATTTCGATATAAATAATAATAAATTATACCGATTTTTATTTTGTAAATTGAGGTAAATCATCTATAAATATATTTTTTATTTTGAGATTAAATTTTTTATACTTATAAATACAATTATATAGTTATAAATTGTGTCTTTCACTAATTTAAAATTAGTGATTTCAAATCACGCACATACTAACCATCAACAAAATATATTAATTTTTATTTTTAAATTAATTCAAATAAAATTATTAATTTTTTATTATTTTAAAAATTATATTTTTATACTTACGAACTATATCTTAAATTGAATATTAAATTAATCGTAAGAGTAGAATAATATGAGTACGTAACATTATAGTTAAATTGTTAAATAATATACGTATCTCAAATACACCGGCTTTACTACAAAAAAAATGTTTTGAGTACCGTCGAAGTTACCATCAAATTAGCAGCAATGATTACTGGTGGATTTAGCGTCAGATTTTGCGTCAAATACAAGGCAAGTTGGATTTCCCAAAATGTTTATTTACCGTCGAATTTTATATTCCAACGCTAAATTTGACGGTGATTAGTGGCGCGAAATATAATTTGTTGGCGCTAACTTTATCGTTGGATTTTTTCGACAGTAAATCGCTTTAATAAAATACTGTGTTTGACTAATTTACCGTCAAAGTATTCTGACGACAACACTAGTTTAAAATTCAAACGCGAACTTTCCACCCTTACTTGTCCGAGTTAACTCTCTCTCCTCTCGTGTTTTCTCGTCGGAGGATGTGCTGCTAGCATTGCCATCACTTGCCAAAGCCTCTAGTGCCACCGCCGCTAGACGTTTTCACCGCTGGAGCTGTTGGTCACTACTGGAAAAGTTGCGAACGCCACCGCTGTTCTCGGTGGCCATTGCCGTTGTTATCACAGTCACTACAACTACCACCACGCTTCCAGCATCCTGCAGCCACTATAAAAGATAATTTTAACATAGTTTTTTAATTTTAATATTTTTATGTGAGTTTAGAGTTCTTGTTAAATAGTTTATGAAATTATTAACTAAATTAGTGTAATGAAGTTTGTGATTATAATTTGAAATAATTTTTTTTTTACTGTTTTTCAGATTTTTTGTGTGGCTTTAGGGTTTGGTTAGGTATTTTACCAAATTATTGATTAAACTATGGTAATGGAGTTTGTGGTTAGGGTTTGGATTGTGATTTTTAGTTTTTTTGAATTTCTTTTATGAGTTTAGGATTTTGTTTTGTATTTTATTATCAAATTATTGATTAAAATAGGGTAATGAAGTTTGTGATTAGGATTTCTTATGTTAATTTATTGTAAATAGACATTATAATTAAGTTAATATAGGTTAAGTATGATGAGATTAAGAGTGTTCGATATTGTTGGTGGATGACTTTGTGTAGTTTGTTGAATTACTTAATTTCACTTTGTGAGTTTAATAAATTTTCTTTTTTATTAGGACGGTGGTATTTCTCTAAGATTAATTAGATTTTGCTTCTTCCGTATTCTGTGCATCTGTGTTTCAGGTAGGTTTTCTATCTCTAATTATAATTAATTGTCTAATTTTTATGTTCGACTTACTTTTTCTAGGATAGTATTTTAGGACAGAAGTGGGAGAAGATTGCGTAGAGGCGCTTTCTCGAAACCCTTGTTTGCTGGGAAATTGTGATTATAACACGTTGCATACTACAACGGTTAGGATTTGATATGTTATTGAATTTGTGTTTGTTCTAATATATACTTGCAGCTTCGTTCACCGTGAAAATTGTTATATTTATTTTATGGATGTCTCTAAATTAAGAAAAAGTTCTGCCGAAATTTGGTGTGATTTGTTTTAAATCTTACTTGGTTTGTAGAAGATTATAATTATAGGGTATGCTTTGCCAGATTTTGTAAAAAATGTAATAATTTTGTCTTGTTCATCAAATTCTAGGGTGTATGATTCAATATGATTCCAAGTCATTGTCTATGGATGTATGATAGGGATAACAGTGGACCCGAGGGGATTAAAACTTGAATTCGTTGAGGGGGTTGACGCGTTTGTTGGACATGTATTTAGCATGGAACCGTTTAGGTCTGAAGGGGTATCTAGGTGTCCATGTGAAAAGTGTCGGCTGACTAAGACCTGCGGATATTATACTTCACCTTTACTGTAACAGGTACAATGACGGGTATTCAATGTGGACGGAGCATGTAGAAGTGGATGAACAAGGAATTAATAGGTCTGCCTCGAATTCGAATAGGTTTGGTTGTCGATCAACGAGAGTTCGGGTGGAAAGAGAACTAAACATGGAAGACATGACTTTGGATACAACAAGTGTTACGAAATTGGAAAAGTCTGAACAAGAGCTTAACCCGAATGCAAAGATATTTTATCATCGGTTAGAATCTGCTATGAGACCATTGTTTGAGGGTTGCGTTCATTCGCAGTTGTTTGCATGTGTTAAAATAATGACTATTAAGTCAGAGACAAATTATTTGCAAGAGTCTTTTGATAAGTGGGCCACCCTATGCAACGAACTATTATCTGTCGGAACTTCTGGCATCCCCCGCAACCACTACATAGCAAAGAAGTTAGTTTCAAAATTAGGTATGAATTTATTGAAAATTGATTGTTGTTTGAATGGATGTATGCTGAATTACAAGAGGGATACAGACCTAACTGAATATAGATTTTGTAAATCACTGAGGTTCCAAGTCGAAAAAGAACAGATTAGTAAACGCCGATTAAAGGGAGTTTTAATGAAACAGATACACTACTTGTCCTTGATCTCTAGGCTGAAATGATTGTATGCATCAATGAGTTAGACCCCTCACATGACCTGGCATAGTAACAAGAAAGATGAAGAAATCGTGACACACCCATCTCACAGACAAGTCTGGAAGCATTTTGATCGGGTCCATCCTACATTTACGAGCAAGCCGAGAAATGTTAGACAATTTTTGTGCTCTGACGAGTTCGCACTGAGTTTCAATTTCGGCAACGCATACTCTTGTTAGCCTGTAGTCGTGACACCGTATAACATGAGTCCCAAAATATGCATAAAGAATTGTAAATGTTTTTAACTTGTATCATACTTGGTCCCAACAATCCAAAGGCCAAAATAGATGTCTTTTTGCAGCATTTGGTGGATGAATTAAAGGACTTGTGGATCCATGGTGTCAAAACATTTGATATTTCGACGAAGACAAACTTCCAATTGTGTGTTGCGTTGATGTGGACCATTAACAACTTTTCTACGTATGGGATGCTGTCAGGTTAGTCCACTCAGGGCAGACTGGCATGTCCCATTTGTATGGAAGATACAAAGGCATTTTGGTTGACGAATGGTGGTAAAAATTCGTAGTTTGATTTCCATCGAAACTTCCTCGACATGGATAATCCTTTTTGGCACAACAAGGACTTATTCAAAATGAATATAACTGAACACCAAGAGGCACCCGCAAAGTTGAGTGGTAGAAAAATTTGGCATCGTATTAGTAGAATCCCAAAGATCATCGAAAACAGGGCAGGTTTGAGACCTACAGGATATGGCAAGTAGCATAATTGTTCTAAATAGAGTATATTTTGGGAGTTCCCTTATTAGAGAGATAACTTAGTTAGACATTGTCTTGATGTGATGCACATTGAGAAAAACGTGTTTGATAATATCATACACATAGTAATGGATGATGAGGAACAAATGATAACGATAAGACACGATTAGACTTGATGGATATTTGCAGGCGGCCATATCTAAACTTAAAAGAGACTTAATAACAGGCAGTGGGCTAAACTAAAGGTGGTGTTCGCTCTAACAAATTATCCAAGGCAAAATGTTTGTAGGTGGATTATTAGGAGATTGAGATTTTCTGATGGTTACGCCTCTAACTTGAGCAAGTGTGTAAACGTGTTAGAAGATAGGCATGCTGGGTTTAAGAGTCATGATTGTCACGTTTTCATGGAGCCTTTGCTTCTGGTCACGTTCCGAGAATTTTCAACTAACATCTGGAAACCCGTCACAGATATAAGTGAGTTCTTTAGAGAGTTATGTGCTACCAAACTTAGCATTAATGATCTCACAGTCATGGATAAGAACATTTCTAACATACTTTGTAAGGTAGAGAAGATATTTCCTCCATCCTTTTTTGATGTTATGAAACACTTAACAATCCACCTATCATTCAAAGTACTATTATGTGGGCCAGTCCAAGTTCAGTGGATGTACCCATTTGAGAGGATGATTGATTTATTCAAGTGTATTGTGAAGAACATGACTCGAATTGAGGGCAGCATCTGCAATAGCATTCCTAGTTAAGGAAACATCTGCATTTTGCTCATTCTATTTTCAGCCTCATGTTGAGTCACGTAGAACAAGGGTTGCAAGGAACAATGAGAGGAGAAAATTATTGTCGGGTGGAACAGACCCAATCTTTGCTCCGAAAGGAGCTGCAATGGATGCGGACAATGACTACTGGTTTGAGCAAAAAGAAATCGATACTACACATATGCATGTGTTGCTTAACTGTGACCAGATTTTACCCTACCTCATGTGAGTTTATTAAGTCCTCGTAAATATTATAATCAATAACACTATAACTTCTTAATCTAACCAAAATTTCTTTATCCTATTCTATCATATAGGTTATTTCGAGGCAAATCCTAATACTTCATCAAACAACTTTTCATATTGGTTCAGAGAATACGTCAGCGTGCATCTATCTGACACAACAGATTTAGAACTAGGTACACTTAGTTGGGACCCAATGAATAAGGGCACTAGCTACCCGATATTAATATATATCAGTTCCATACCTTACAGTGGTCGATATTGAGGAAAACAGATAATACTAGAGCTTGGGTCGTGGGAATTCAGGTGGTGGTCATTCTAATTGTTTTGGTGTGTTGTACAACATAATTAAATTAGAATATTTCTGTCGCACTACGTACAAGGTGTGGTGTTTAAATGTGAATGGTGTGATCCTAGTTCATGTTTACAAGGACTACGATATCACTGAAGTTAATTTAAGCAGGAAATATAAGCACTACAATCTTTTTATTCTACCTCAAAATGCATGACAGATGTACTTTTTGCCTTATCTGGATTCATGCAAGTCTAGTTGGGTGGTTGTGATTAAGACTAAACTAAGAGGCCGTATCGAGTCTCAAGATAGGATAAAGGGTCAGGAACCTTACAAGATTGATGATCCAACTCCTTTGAAAACGGTGGTTGATATCGGTGAGCCGATTATCCTCAGCTCGGCTGTTACGAATGATGATATCATTGACCTGGATTACATGACAATGTACTATCCAATGGTCTGAAAATTGGACCGGACCGGCCGGTTCAATCGGGTTACCAGAAACTTGTCACCTAGCCGGTCCAGTCCACCAACAGAACTGCCCTGCAAAAAATCGGTTTAAAAACCGGCCAAATCGGTGGTTAACTTGTGAACCAGGCCGGTTCCTGCAGGTACCGATTTTCTCTCCTGATAATGAAACGGCACCGATTTGCTTTTTTTTTTAAAAAAAGGGTGAAAAACGCGTGTTGAATTGATGAATTCAGCCAGCCACTTTACCATACCCTAATCCCTAATATGCTAATCCATGAACACTCCCACTCCCCATCGAAGGACAACCGACCTGAATCGAAACCGACGCCGGAGCTAGGGCCACTCACCGTCGCGGGCCACTCAGTGTCGCGGGTAAGTTCTGGGTTTCTAGCATTGTTTTCATTTTTTGTTCTGGCCTTATGTTCTTCAGACTTCAGTTCTTCTGTTCTTCTTTTTTTTTTTAATTTTTAATTTTATTTTTTATATGATTAATCAAATGTGAATAAATTTGTTGTATGTTGAATTTGAGAATAAATTTGATGTATGTTGAATTTGAGAATTTTGCTCTGCTCTGTTCTTCAATTTTTTTATCTTTTCAATTCTGCAATGTTCAATTTTTTTATTTCTTCAATTCTTCTCTGTTGAATGTCATATGAATTGTATGAACTATGAACTATAAATTGATATATTGGTCTGGATTCTGGGTTGGTGGCATTCTGAATTTAGATGGAACAGTCACAAAATGATCAACAACCACAACATAATACTGGACAAGAATCTCAGACAGCTTCCTCTCAAGGAAAATTTGACCCGGCATGGGAATATTTCACTGTGAAATATGATAAAAATTATAAGGCACAATATACGTGTATCTTTTGTTTAAATACTTATAATGGAGGGGGGATATATAGGATGAAATATCATCTTGCGAAATTTCCTAGACAAATCAAAGTATGTAGCAAAGTAACTGAAGAAGTTGAACTTCAATTCAAAAGGATTCTGATGGAAAACAAAAAAAATAAGATGGAGAAAAGAAAATTTGAGGAGGAGGCTTATGGTGGGGAAGTACCTGCACAAGAGGCTGAATCGCCTAACCCTATACAAGCTGCTGTTCCTACAACAACGGGAGACAAAAGAAAGAGAAGAGCTGTAGTAGCTACACAAATTGGAAGTTACTTTAAAGAAAGAACTACTCCAGGATCTCAACCGATTTTGAAAAGTGTTTTGGCTAGTAGAGAAATTATGCACAAGGCTAAGTTGGGACTTGCCAAATGGATTGTTGATGCACGTATTCCATTCAATGCAATTTAATCACCTGTTTATGATGGAGATATCGGAACACTTAATGATGATTATGACTTTTGATGAGTAGTGTCTTTGTTTAGTTGAAGTATTGTTTGTTGAATATTGTTTCTTTTGGTTGCAAAACATTGTGTTTGTCATTTGTCATTTATGTTCGTTTTGAATATTGTCATTTGAAGTTGTTTATGACCTTTTAATAATAAATTATGTATTATTCATTTGGTGAAATTGTTAAATTTTGAATCTTATTAGTTTAAAAATTATTGAATTTAACTTTTTAAAATTATGTATTGAATTTTTTATAATTTCACTCTATATTTAATTAAACCGGTTCAACCACGATTCAACCATGGTTGAACTATTGAACCATTGAACCAGTCACTTGATCAGTTCGATGACCGGTCCGGTTCTCGCAACCTTGGTACTACCACAATAGGATGACGATCTTTAAGAAGAAGATGGAGTCGATGTAGATGAAGAAGAGGAAGACGAGTTTGATGATCAAGAAACTACCTCGGAAGAGGAAGATGGTGAATCACAGAAAGGAGATGATAAATTTGAATAGGGTTAATGTAAATATAGTTCTACGATATTTATAATTATTTACCAAACTTTGAGAAGAATGTAATGTAATTAACATTATTTCAGATATATCAATTATCATCATTCCGTATTTTTATGTTGTATGCTTGATATTTCACTTCAGGTTTAAAGCACGGTTTCAATTATATTTGTTATTAGGTTACGCTACAAATTGATAGAAAATGACTATTTTAAAAAAATAAAAAATAGTTTCGACCGTCGAAATTTACCGAGGGTAACAACCTATTTTTGAAAAAAAAAACTCCAAAAAACTTTCAGTTGGTTGGCATTTCTATCGGATTAATTCGACGGTAAAATAGTGCAGATACTTATAACATGGCGCCAACATGACCGTCAGATTAATCCGATGGAAACTTTCAATAGATTGTGTAATACTATCACCTATATTCTGTCACTAATTCCGATAAAAATTAGCATCAGACTCTAAAAATCTGCCGATAAGTATTTTCCGGTGAGGTTTATACTAGCACATTTATTTTGTCACTAAATCTACTGGTAAATCCGATAGTATTCGACGGCTTTCTTATATTTTGACACTAATTCATAAGTATTATAGAATTGGCTATGTTAGATTTATACTAAAAGCAACTATTAAAATTAATTATTAATATAAAATATATATTAAAAATAAATTACACAACATATATATTTATACACAAATATAAAGTGGCTGATTTTAATAATTAATTTTAATATACAAATAATATTTTTTGTATATTATGTACGAATAGATAATTTAA
>NC_029774.3:16762465-16762849 GCF_000817695.3 Arachis duranensis | reverse complement strand
AGGACCTTGAAGCGAAAGCTAAGAGAAGCTAAGGCACAATTCTCTGTAGAGGACCTAACCGAATTCTTCAAAGAAGAAGAACTCATGGCAGCCGAAAACAACAACAATGCCAACAATGCAAGGAAGGTGCTGGGTAACTTTACTGCACCTACTCCCGATTTCTATGGGAGAAGCATCTCTATCCCTGCCATTGGAGCAAACAACTTTGAGCTTAAACCTCAATAAGTTTCTCTAATGCAACAGAATTGCAAGTTCCATGGACTTCCATTGGAAGATCCTCATCAGTTTTTAGCTGAGTTCTTGCAAATCTGTGACACAGTCAAGACTAATGGGGTTGACCCTGAGGTCTACAGACTGATGCTATTCCCTTTTGCTGTAAGAGAT
>NC_029774.3:16762077-16762434 GCF_000817695.3 Arachis duranensis | reverse complement strand
CCCTTTTGCTGTAAGAGACAGAGCTAGAACATGGTTGGACTCTCAACCTAAAGAAAGCCTGGACTCTTGGGAAAAGCTAGTCAATGCCTTCTTGGCAAGGTTCTTTCCACCTCAAAAATTGAGTAAGCTTAGAGTGGAAGTCCAAACCTTCAGATAGAAGGAAGTAGAATCCCTCTATGAAGCTTGGGAAAGATACAAACAATTAATCAGAAAGTGTCCCTCTGACATGCTTTCTGAATGGAGCATCATAGGTATTTTCTATGATGGTCTGTCTGAACTGTACAAGATGTCATTGGACAGCTCTGCTGGAGGATCTCTTCATCTGAAGAAGACGCCTGCAGAAGCTCAAGAACTCAT
>NC_029774.3:16759370-16759923 GCF_000817695.3 Arachis duranensis | reverse complement strand
ACCATTCTGGGCGTTTAACGCCAGAAAGGGGCACCAGACTGGCGTTAAACGCCAGAAAAGGGCAAGCACTTGGCGTTAAATGCCAGAATTGGCCAGAAACGCATTTTTGCATGCCATTTGGTGCAGGGATGACTTTTCCTTGACACCTCAGGATCTGTGGACCCCACAGGATCCCCACCTACCCTACCACTCTCTCTCTTCTTCACCCATTCACCAATCACCTCAACACCTCTTCCCCAAAAAATCCTTCACCTATCAAATCCCATCTTTCTCTTCACCACTCACATCCATCCTTCATAAAACCCCACCTACCCCACCATTCAAATTCAAACCACTTTCCCTCCCAAACCCACCCATACATGACCGAACCATAACCCCCCCACTCCTCTATAAACCCTTCTTCACTCCTTCATTTTCACACAACCTAAACACTACTTCTTTCCCCTTAGGCCGAACCACAAGGCCACCTCCATCTCCTTCGTTTCTTCTTCTTCTACTCTCTTCTTTCTTCTTTTGCTCGAGGACGAGCAAACCTTTTAAGTTTGGTGTGGTA
>NC_029774.3:16744250-16753386 GCF_000817695.3 Arachis duranensis | reverse complement strand
TCTGAGTAGGATTCAATGATTGAATGACTGTGACGAGCTTCAAACTCCTGAGGGCGGGGCGTTAGTGACAGACGCAAAAAATCACTGGATTCTATTCCGGCCTGATTGAGAACCGACAGATGGATAGCCGTGCCGTGACAGGGTGCGTTGAACATTTCCACTGAGAGGATGGGAGGTAGCCACTGACAACGGTGAAACCCTTGCATAAGCTTGCCATGGAAAGGAGTAAGAAGGAATAGATGAAGACAGTAGGAAAGCAGAGAGACGGAAGGAACACATCATCTCCATACGCTTATCTGAAATTCCCACCAATGAATTACATAAGTATCTCTATCTTTATCTTTATGTTTTATTCGTATATCACCCATATCCATTTGAGTTTGCCTGACTAAGATTTACAAGGTGACCATAGCTTGCTTCATACCAACAATCTCTATGGGATCGACCCTTACTCGCGTAAGGTTTATTACTTGGACGACCCAGTACACTTGCTGGTTAGTTGTGCGAAGTTGTGTTTATGCCATGGTATTGAACACCAAGTTTTTGGATTCATTACCGGAGATTATTTGATTTGTGAAAAGTATTGATCACAATTTCGTGCACCAGTCCTTCTCCCTCTGCTTAGCTTCTATCTCTTTTTTTTTGAATCTTTCTTGCTGCTTGAATCTCAAACCTCCTTTTTTTTTCTCTGTTCAATTGATGATTAATTGTGAAGCTATCTTATTTCTTCCTTGTCACTACCTCGTATGAGTCTGCTACTACAATCATCTCCTGGCAATCTCATTCTTTCTTCCCCTTTGGTGGTGCTAAAATTAGGGGGCGAATCTGATGAGCGGTTGAGACTCTCGACGACTCCTTGAGTTTGGATTTATTCATCGACGCTAAGCTCAGGACATGGATTGCTTCAGGGAGATATGTGTGACCTTTTTGGTGCCTGGGCTTCCAAAAGGCACTGTCTTTAGCCATGCAATGTTACTGATACAAAGTTGTTGCACAAATTGGGCAGAGATTTGTGACAAACTCATTTTTTCATGGCAAGAATTCTATTGGGCTTTCACATTTCAGATTTCTCAATTCTGATTTTTTCCACGAACAACACTCATCGTAGCAAAGTTGGACACAATGAATATTTCTGGAATGCTTCCCACTATTTTCCCCCAATTTTTATTCAAATATTTTTCCTCTAATTTGGTTAAAAAGATTTTAATTTTTTTACTAATTAATTTGGTGTAGCACAAAATCACAAAGCTAGAGAATTGCGAAAATCTTTTTTCAGGTAAAACCTATCTATTTTCTTTTGTTATCCTCTTTCAATTCCTATGAGTATTATGTTTATTTATATTTTGTAATTACAATTTCTGCAAGGATTATACTCAATTTTGTGTCTTATACTTCTTTTCATTTTTCTAATTTTTGTTCCTGAGTTATGGAATAGATTTTTCTCCATTTGTTGTTATTAGGTTGTAGAGTGTTTGCTTCTATTTGTGGATAGGTTGTTGGGAAGAACCCTGTTGTTTCTTGTTGGATTATTAATTATCCATTTGTTGTGCTCTTGCAACGTGTGATTGAGGCTGTGTTGTGCTTCGGTATATCTCACTACCTAGGGGTTATGGTGACTATTTGTCAAATATAATTTTAATAAATTTTTCAGATGATTGTTGCACTTCCTGTATATATAAGCATTTGAGTAATTTTGCAAATATCTATATATAGCTGCACTAAATTCTCTCGAGTTCAAGCTTATTATTCGTATATATCTGTTACTAAAAATTCTTATTTCAACTCAATTTGTTGCAGTTTGAGTTGCTAGAGGTTACAAGGTCACTGATGAGCGGATAATTTATACGCTTTTTGACATTGTTTTTAGGTAGTTTTTAGTAGGATCTAGCTACTTTTAGGGATGTTTTCATTAGTTTTTATGCTAAATTCACATTTTTGGACTTTACTATGAGTTTGTGTGTTTTTCTGTGATTTCAGGTAATTTCTGGCTGAAATTGAGGGACCTGAGCAAAACTCTGATAAGGTGGCTGACAAAGTACTGCTGATGCTGTTGGATTCTGACCTCCCTGCACTCGAAATAGATTTTCTGGAGCTACAGAACTCCAAATGGTGCAATCTCAATAGCGTTGGAAAGTAGACATCCATAGCTTTCCAAAAATATATAATAGTCTATACTTTATTTGTGATTAGACAACGTAAACTGGTGCTCAACGCCAGTTCCATGCTGCATTCTGGAGTCAAACGCCAGAAACACGTCACGAACCAGAGTTGAACGCCAAAAACACGTTACAACTTGGCGTTCAACTCCAAAAGAAGCCTCAGCTCGTGTAAAGTTCAAGCTCAGCCCAAGCACACACCAAAGTGGGCCTCAGAAGTGGATTTCTACACTTAGACTTATTTCTATAAATCCTAGTAACTAGTTTAGTATAAATAGAACTTTTTACTATTGTATTTTCATCTTTGATCAGTTTATGCGATCTTAGACACTGGGGGCTGGCCATTCGGCCATGCCTGAACCTTCATCACTTATGTATTTTCAACGGTGGAGTTTTTACACACCATAGATTAAGGGTGTGGAGCTCTGCTGTACCTCAAGTTTCAATACAATTACTACTAATTTCTATTCAATTCAGTTTATTCATATTCTAAGATATTCGTTGCACTTCACCATGATGAATGTGATGATCCATGACACTCATCATCATTCTCACCTATGAACGCGTGACTGACAACTACTTCCGTTCTACCCTAGATCGGGCGCATATCTCTTGAATTCCTTAATCAGAATCTTCGTGGTATAAGCTAGAATTGATGGCGGCATTCATGGGAATCCGGAAAGTCTAACCTTGTCAGTGGTACTCCGAGTAGGATTCCGGGATTGAATGACTGTGACGAGCTTCAAACTCGCGATTGCTGGGCGTGATGACAAACGCAAAAGAATCAAGGGATTCTATTCCAACATGATCGAGAACCGACAGATGATTAGCCGTGCTGTGACAGAGCATTTGGACCATTTTCACTGAGAGGATGGGATATAGCCATTGACAATGGTGATGCCCTACATACAGCTTGCCATCGAAATGAGTGACAAAGATTGGATAAAAGCAGTAGGAAAGCAGAGATTCAGAAGGAACACAGCACCTCCATACACTTAGAGGATGGGATGTAGCCATTGACAACGGTGATGTCCTACATACGGCTTGCCATAGAAAAGAGTGACAAAGATTGGATAAAAGCAGTAGGAAAGCAGAGATTTAGAAGGAACACAGCACCTCCATACACTTATCTGAAATTCCCACCATTGAATTACATGAGTAACTCTATCTTTATTTTCTGTTTATTATTTATTATTATTCGAAAACCCAATAATCATTTATTATCCGCCTGACTGAGATTTACAAGGTGACCATAGCTTGCTTCATACCAACAATCTCTATGGGATCGACCCTTACTCTCGTAAGGTTTATTACTTGGACGACCCAGTACACTTGCTGGTTAGTTGTGCGGAGTTGTGACTAAGTGTGATTCATGTTTGAGAGCACCAAGTCTTTGGAGCCATTGTTGATGATCACAATTCCGTGCACCAAGTTTTTGGCACCGTTGCCGGGGATTATTCGAGTATGGACAACTGACGGTTCGTCTTGTTGCTCAGATTAGGTAATTTTCTTTTTATTTTTCTTTTCAAAAAAGTTTTCAAAAATATTTTTCAAAATTTCTCACCTGTTTTCGAAAATTTTCAGAGTTTTTAAGAATGAATCCTAGAGTTTCATATAACATGTTTTAGCTTGGCTGGCTATTAAACCATGTCTAACTCATAGGATTTTGATTGAGGACTATGAATTCATTACTTCCTTTTTCCAAAATATGTTTTCGAAAATTTATTAAGAAAATACAAAAAAATCATAAAATAAAAAAAACCAAAAATATTTTGTGTTTCTTGTTTGAGTCTTGAGTCAATTTTTAAGTTTGGTGTCAATTGCATGTTTTTAAAAATTTATGCACTATTTTAGGAAAATTCATGCATTCATGGTGTTCTTCATGATCTTCAAGTTGTTCTTGGTAAGTCTTCTTGTTTGATCTTGATGTTTTCTTGTTTTGTGTCTTTTGTTATTTTTCATGTGCATCTTTGCATTCATATTTTCTAAGCATTAAAGATTTCTAAGTTTGGTGTCTTGCATGTTTTCCTTGCATAAATGTTTTTTCAAAAATATGTTCTCGATGTTCATCATAATCTTCAAAGTGTTCTTGGTGTTCATCTTGACATTCATAATGTTCTTGCATGCATCATGTGTTTTGATTCATAATTTTCATGTTGTGAGTCATTTTTATGTTTTTCTCTCTCATAATTAAAAATTCAAAAATAAAAAATATCTTTTCCTTAATTTTCTCATAATTTTCAAAAATTTGAGTTGACTTAGTCAAAAATTTTTAAAATTAGTTGTTTCTTACAAGTCAAGTCAAATTTTGAATTTTAAAAATCCTATCTTTTCAAAACTTTTTCAAAAATCAAATCTTTTTCATTTTTATCTTATGATTTTCGTAAATTTAAAAATATTTTTCAAAAATATTTTTCTTAATTTTATCTTTATTTTCGAAAATTATGTTAACAATTAATGTGATTGATTCAAAAATTTGAAGTTTGTTACTTTCTTGTTAAGAAAGGTTCAATCTTTAAATTCTAGAATCATATCTTTTAGTTTCTTGTTAGTCAAGTAATTAATTTTAATTTTAAAAATTAAATCTATCTTATCTTATCTTTTATATCATATATTTTTCAAAAATTTGATTTTAAAATATCTTTTCTAACTTCTTATCTTCTTATTTTTTCAAATTTGATTTTCAAATCTTTTTCAACTAACTATTTGACTTTTTGTTTGTTTCTTATCTTTTTCAAAACCACCTAACAACTTTTCTCTCTCTAATTTTTGAAAATACCTCCTTCTTTTTCAAAAATTCTTTTTTTAATTAATTAATTGTTTTAAATTTTAATTTTAATTTTATTTCTTATCGTTATTTTTGAAAATCATTTAAATCCTTTTCAAAATTTAATTTCGAAAATTTCTCCCTCTCTCATATTTTCCTATTTATTTATTCATTTACTAACACCTCTCTTCACTTCTCTTCATCTCAAATCACTGCCCATATCCTTACCCTTGTATTTGGATTCTCCTTTCTTTATTCCCTTCTTCTTCTACTAATAATAAGGAACCTCTTTATTGTGACATAGAGGATTCCTCTTCTTTCTCTGTTCTCTTCTCTTTCATATGAGCAGGAACAAGAAAAAATGCATTCTTGTTGAAGCTGATCCAGAACCTGAAAGGACTCTGAAGAGAAAACTAAGAGAAGCTAAATTACAACAATCCAGAGACAACCTTGCTAAAATTTTTGAACAAGAAAAGGAGATGGCAGCCGAACCTAACAACAATAATACAAGAAGGATGCTTGGTGATTATATCACACATACGTCCAAGTTTGATGGAAGAAGCATCTCAATTCCTGTCATAGGAGCAAACAATTTTGAGCTAAAACCTCAATTAGTTGTTCTAATGCAACAGAACTGCAAGTTTCATGAACTTCCATCAGAAGATCCTTACCAGTTCTTAACTGAGTTCTTGCAGATCTGCGAGTCTGTTAAGACTAATGGAGTAGATCCTGAAGTCTACAGGCTCAAGCTTTTCCTTTTTGCTGTAAGAGACAGAGCTAGAACATGGTTGGACTCTCAACCTAAAGATAGCCTGGACTCCTGGGTAAGCTGGTTACGGCCTTCTTGGCTAAGTTCTTTCCTCCTCAAAAGCTGAGCAAGCTTAGATTGGATGTTCAGACCTTCAAGCAAAAAGATGGTGAATCCCTCTATGAAGCTTGGGAAAGATACAAACAGATGACCAAAAGATGTCCTTCTGACATGTTTTCAGAATGGACTATGATAGATATATTCTCAAAAATATCTGAGTTCTCTAAGATGTCATTGGACCATTCTACAGGTGGATCCATTCACCTAAAGAAAACGCCTGCAGAAGCTCAAGAACTTATTGACATGGTTGCAAATAACCAGTTCATGTACACTTCTGAGAGGAATTCCGTGAATAATGGGATGCCTCAGAGGAAGGGAGTTCTTGAAATTGATGCTCTGAATGCTATATTGGCTCAGAACAAAATATTGACTCAGCAAGTCAACATGATCTCCCAAAGTCTGAATGGATGGCAAAATGCATCCAACAGTACTAAAGAGGCATCTTCTGAAGAAGAAGTTTATGATCCTGAGAACCCTGCAATACCAGAGGTGAATTACCTATCAACAAAAGCCTCAACAAGGCTTTAATAATGGTGGAAGAAATAGGCTCAGCAATATCAAGCCTTATCCATCATCTTCTCAGCAACAGATAGAGAATTATGAACAGAATACGTCTAACTTAGCAAATTTAGTCTCTGATCTTTCTAAGGCCACTTTAAGTTTCATGAATGAAACAAGGTCCTCCATCAGAAATCTGGAGGCACAAGTGGGCCAGCTGAGTAAGAAAATCACTGAAACTCCCCCTAGTACTCTCCCAAGTAATACTGAAGAGAATCCAAAAAGAGAGTGCAAGGCCATTGATATAATCAATATGGCCGAATGCAAGGAGGAGGGAGAAGACGCGAATCCCAATGAGGAAGATCTCATGGGACGTTTCTCAAGTAGGAAGGAGTTCCCTATTGAGGATCCAAAGGAATCTGAGACTCATATAGAGACCATAGAAATTCCATTAAATCTCCTTCTGCCATTCATGAGCTCTGAAGACTATTCTTCCTCTGAAGAGGATGAAGATGTAACTGGAGAGCAAGTTGCTCAATATCTAGGAGCTATCATAAAACTGAATGCCAAGTTATTTGGTAATGAGACTTGGAAAGGTGAACCTCCCTTGCTCATTAGTGAACTAGATACCTGGGTTCAGCAAACTTTACCTCAACAGAGACAAGACCCTGGCAAATTCGTAATACCCTGTACCATAAGCACCATGACATTTGAGAAAGCTCTGTGTGACCTAGGGTCAGGCATAAATCTTATGCCACTCTCTGTAATGGAGAAGCTGGGGATCATTGAGGTACAGCCTGCTATATTTTCATTGCAAATGGCAGACAAGTCAGTAAGACAAGCTTATGGATTGGTAGAGGACGTGTTGGTAAAGGTTGAAGGCCTTTACATCCCTGCTGATTTCATAATCTTAGACACTAGGAAGGAGGATGATGAATGCATCATCCTTGGAAGACCTTTCCTAGCCACAGCAGGAGCTGTGATAGATGTTAACAGAGATGTTAACAGAGGAGAATTAGTCCTTCAATTGAATGTGGACTACCTTGTGTTTAAGGCTCAAGGGTCTTCTTCTTTAACAATGGAGAGGAAGCATGAAAAGCTTCTCTCAATACAAAGTCAAACAAAGCCCTCACAATCAGACTCTAAGTTTGGTGTTGAATCCCCACAACCAAACTCTAAGTTTGGTGTTGGGAGTCTACAACATTGACCTGATCACCTGTGAGGCTCCATGAGAGCCCACTGTCAAGCTAATGACATTAAAGGAGCGCTTATTGGGAGGCAACCCAATTTTTATTTATCTAATTTTATTTTTATTTTATTGTTATTTTATGTTTTATTAGGTTCATGATGATGTAGAGTCACAAAAAATACTAAAATTAAAAACAAGAATAAAAAACAGCAGAAGAAAAATCACACCCTGGAGGAAGGACTTACTGGCGTTTAAACGCCAGTAAGGAGCATTTGGCTGGCGTTCAACGCCAGAACAGAGAATGGATCTGGCGTTGAACGCCAAAAACAAGCAACATCCTGGCGTTTAAACGCTAGGAATACACCCTGAGGAAAGCTGGCGCTGAACGCCATAAACAAGCATGGAACTGGCGTTCAACGCCAGAAACATGCTACACATGGGCGTTGAACGCCCAAAACAAGCATCAATCTGGCGTTCAAACGCCAGAATTGCATGCAAAGGCATTTTACACGCCTTATTGGTGTAGGGATGTAAATCCTTGACACCTCAGGATCTGTGGACCTCACAAGATCCCCACCTACCTCACCCTCTCTCTCTCCATTCACGGTCATCCCTTCTGTTTTTCATTCATCACTCACATCCATCCACTCTTCCCCATACACCCCACCTACCTTCAAAATTCAAAATCTCTTTCCCATCCAATCCCACCCATATAGCCGAATACACACATCCCTCTATCTCCTCCATATATTCTTCTTCTTCTTCTATTCTTTCTTCTTTTGCTCGAGGGTGAGCGATATTCTAAGTTTGGTGTGGTAAAAGCATAGCTTTTTTTGTTTTTCCATAACTATTGATGGCACCTAAGGCCAGAGAAACCTCTAAAAAGAGGAAAGGGAAGACAAAAGCTTCCATCTCAAGGGTCCATAGCTCAGTAATAGAGCATTTGACTGCACATCAAGTTAGCCCACTCATGGACCTCATCAAGAAATTCCTGAGATGCTTCAAGGGATAAATTGTCCTTCACACAACTATTGGGAGCAACTAAGGATAGGAGCACCAAAATCACTAGGGATCATGCAACAGAAACAAGGAAGAGATATAGAGGAGCTCAAAGAGCACCATTGGTTCTTCAAGAAGGCGCCACCCTCACTAAGGTGGACTCATTCCTTAACTTCCTTGTTCTTAATTCTCTGTTTTTCGATTTTATGCTATATGTTTGTTTATGTTTTGTGTCTTTATTACATGATCATTAGTATGTAGTAACTATGTCTTAAGGCTATGAATAATTCCATAAATCCTTCACATCTCTTAAAAGAAAAATGTTTTTAATTCAAAAGAACAAGAAGTACATGAATTTTGAAATTATCCTTGAATTTAGTTTAATTATATTGATGTGGTGACAATAATTTTTATTTTCTGAATGAATGCTTGAACAGTGCATATTTTTTATCTTGTTGTTTATGAATGTTAAAATTGTTGGCTCTTGAAAGAATGATGAACAAAGAGAAATGCTATTGATAATATGAAAAATCATGAAATTGATTCTTGAAGCAAGAAAAAGCAGTGAAAAAGCAAAAGCTTATGAAAAAAAAATTTGGCGAAAAAAAATTTAGAAAGAAGAAGAAAAAGCAAGCAGAAAAAGCCAATAGCCCTTAAAA
>NC_029774.3:16743340-16743648 GCF_000817695.3 Arachis duranensis | reverse complement strand
TGAATCCTACTCAGAATACCACAGACAAGGTTTAGACCTTCCGGATTCTCTTGAATGCCGCCATCAATTCTAGCTTATACCACGAAGATTCCGGTTAAAGAATCCAAGAGATATCTACTCAATCTAAGGTAGAACGGAGGTGGTTGTCAGGCACGCGTTCATATTTGAGAATATGATGAGTGTCACGGGTCATCACATTCATCCGGGTTAAGAACAAGTAATATCTTAGAATGGAAGCAAGCATGATTGAATAAGAAACAGTAGTAATTGCATTAATCCATCAAGACACAGCAGAGCTCCTCACCCGC
>NC_029774.3:16742761-16743004 GCF_000817695.3 Arachis duranensis | reverse complement strand
ATTCTGAGGGTGACTTTGAACGCCGGTTTGGGCCATCAAATCTTAGGCAAAGTATGGACTATCATATATTGCTGGAAAGCCTAGGATGTCTACTTTCCAACGCCGTTGAGAGCGCGCCAATTGGGTTTCTGTAGCTCCAGAAAATCCACTTCGAGTGCAGGCAGGTCAGAATCCAACAGCATCTGCAGTCCTTTTCAGTCTCTGAATCAGATTTTTGCTCAGGACCCTCAATTTCAGCCAGAA
>NC_029774.3:16741869-16742661 GCF_000817695.3 Arachis duranensis | reverse complement strand
ATATCTAACCATAGCAGAGTATAGCTGTCTATTGCAGAAATGAGTGCCCCCGTCACTGATTAGTACTCTAGGAACACCAAATCTGCTGAAGATGTATTTCTGGAGGAATTTCAGCACGGTATTGGTATCATTAGTGGGTGTAGCAATTGCTTCTACCCACTTAGATACATAGTCTACTGCCACCAGAATGTAAGTGTTTGAGTATGATGGTGGGAATGGACCCATGAAGTCAATTCCCCATACATCAAACAATTCTATCTCTAATATCCCTTGTTGAGGCATGGCATATCCGTGAGGTAAGTTACCAGCCCTTTGGCAATTGTCACAGTTACGCACAAACTCTCAGGAATCTTTATAGAGAGTAGGCCAGTAGAAGCCACATTGGAGGACTTTAGTGGCTGTTCGCTCACTTCCAAAATGTCCTCCATACTGTGATCCATGGCAATGCCATAGGATCCTTTGTGCTTCTTCTCTGGGTATACATCTGCGGATCATTCCGTCTGCTCATCTCTTAAAGAGATATGGTTCATCCCATAGGTAGTACTTGGCATCTGAAATTAATTTCTTTCTTTGCATTCTGCTGTATTCCTGGGGTATGAACCTCATAGCTTTATAATTTGCAATATCTGCAAACCATGGAGCTTCCTGAATGGCAAAGAGTTGCTCATCTGGGAAAGTCTTAGAGATCTCAGTAGAAGGGAGGGACGCCCCAGCTACTGGTTCTATCCGGGACAGATGATCAGCTACTTGATTCTCTGTCCCTTTCCTGTCTCTTATTTCTATATCAAACTC
>NC_029774.3:16736413-16736587 GCF_000817695.3 Arachis duranensis | reverse complement strand
GGATTCCTGAGGGTGACTTTGAACGCCGGTTTGGGCCATCAAATCTTGGGCAAAGTATGGACTATCATATATTGCTGGAAAGCCCAGGATGTATGCTTTCCAACGCCGTTGAGAGCGCGCCAATTGGGCTTCTGTAGCTCCAGAAAATCTACTTCGAGTGCAGGGAGGTCAGAA
>NC_029774.3:16735614-16736357 GCF_000817695.3 Arachis duranensis | reverse complement strand
CGGCTAAATCAAGCTGTCCCTAACCATGTGCTTGTGGCATGCAGGTCCAAGTGAAAAGCTTGAGACTGAGTGGTTAAAGTCGTGATCCAAAGTAAAAGAGTGTGCTTAAGAACTCTGGACACCTCTAATTGGGGATTTTAGCAAAGCTAAGTCACAATCTGAAAAGGTTCACCCAGTTATGTGTCTGTGGCATTTATGTATCTGGTGGTAATACTAGAAAACAAAATGCTTAGGGCCACGGCCAAGACTCATAAAAGTAGCTGTGTTCAAGAATCAACAAACTTAACTAGGAGAATCAATAACACTATCTGAAATTCTAAGTTCCTATAGATGCCAATCATTCTAAACTTCAAAGGAGAAAGTGAGATGCCAAAACTGTTCAGAAGCAAAAAGCTGTAAGTCCCGCTCATCTAATGAGAATTAATATTCATTGATATTTTGGGATTTATAGTATATTCTCTTCTTTTTATCCTAATTTATTTTCAGTTGCTTGGGGACAAACAACAATTTAAGTTTGGTGTTGTGATGAGCGGATAATTTATACGCTTTTTGGCATTGTTTTTATACAGTTTTTAGTATGATTTAGTTAGTTTTTAGTATATTTTTATTAGTTTTTAAGTAAAATTCACATTTCTGGACTTTATGAGTTTGTGTGTTTTTCTGTGATTTCAGGTATTTTCTGGCTGAAATTGAGGGACCTGAGCAAAACTCTGATAGGAGGCTGACAAAGGACTGCTGATGCT
>NC_029774.3:16717599-16735501 GCF_000817695.3 Arachis duranensis | reverse complement strand
TCTGCACTCAAAATGGATTTTCTGGAGCTACAGAACTCCAAATGGTGCACTCTTAACGGCGTTGGAAAGTAGACATCCAGATCTTTCCTGCAATATATAATAGTCCATACTTTATTCGTGATTAGACGATGTAAACTGGCGCTCAACGCTAGTTCCATGCTGCATTCTGGAGTCAAACGCCAGAAACACGTCACGAACCAGAGTTGAACGCCAAAAACACGTCACAACTTGGCGTTCAACTCCAAAAGAAGCCTCAGCTCATGTAAAGTTCATGCTCAGCCCAAGCACACACCAAAGTGAGCCCCTGAAGTGGATTTCTGCACTTAGACTTATTTCTGTAAACCCTAGTAACTAGTTTAGTATAAATAGAACTTTTTACTATTGTATTTTCATCTTTGATCAGTTTATGTGATCTTAGACACTGGGGGCTGGCCATTCGGCCATGCCTGAACCTTCATCACTTATGTATTTTCAACTGTGGAGTTTTTACACACCATAGATTAAGGGTGTGGAGCTCTGCTGTACCTCAAGTTTCAATACAATTACTACTAATTTCTATTCAATTCAGTTTATTCATATTCTAAGATATTCGTTGCACTTCACCATGATGAATGTGATGATCCATGACACTCATTATCATTCTCACCTATGAATGCGTGACTGACAACTACTTCCGTTCTACCCTAGATCGGGCGCATATCTCTTGAATTCCTTAATCAGAATCTTCGTGGTATAAGGTAGAATTGATGGTGGCATTCATGGGAATCCGGAAAGTCTAACCTTGTCTGTGGTATTCCGAGTAGGATTCCGGGATTGAATGACTGTGACGAGCTTCAAACTCGCGATTGCTGGGCGTGATGACAAACACAAAAAATCAAGGGATTCTATTCCAACATGATCGAGAACCGACAGATGATTAGCCATGCTGTGACAGAGCATTTGGACCATTTTCACTGAGAGGATGGGATATAGCCATTGACAATGGTGATGCCCTACATACAGCTTGCCATCGAAATGAGTGACAAAGATTGGATAAAAGCAGTAGGAAAGCAGAGATTCAAAAGGAACACAGCACCTCCATACACTTATCTGAAATTCTCACCATTGAATTACATGAGTAACTCTATCTTTATTTTCTGTTTATTATTTATTATTATTCGAAAACCCAATAATCATTTATTATCTGCTTGACTGAGATTTACAAGGTGACCATAGCTTGCTTTATACCAACAATCTCTGTGGGATCGACCCTTACTCACGTAAGGTTTATTACTTGGACGACGCAGTACACTTGGTGGTTAGTTATGCAGAGTTGTGACTAAGTGTGATTCATGTTTGAGAGCACCAAGTCTTTGGAGCCATTGTTAATGATCACAATTCCGTGCACCAATCACGCTTAAAGAAAATTTTCGTTCTACATAATTTCTGTTAGAAGGTAAGAGTACCTTTAGTGATGGTTCATTCAACTCATCGGGAAATTTTTCTTTTGTACATAACTTATGATAAATTTTCATTTATAATCTTTCAAGACTTTTAACACCATCAAGATTTTGAAAAATTGTTCCTTAAATCTTTCCTTTCAAGCTGTGTTTTTTTGGTGATGTTGCATTAATGAAAAGAAGGATATGATATGTAATGATATCTTTTCCTTCATGTTTTTTGAAAATAGTATTAGTTTATTATCAATTATGTATATTATTTTCATAAAGATATTATGGTCTTTCTATATTTGCTGAAAATCTGTAATGCATGGTTGCTGTTGAGGCTAATTTTATTTCAAAAAATGGTCAAATTCTAATTAAAGTCATAAAGACTACATAGTATTTAAAACTTGAATAACTAAATATAAGAAAAAATTAAAGGCAACCTTTTAAGTTGCAGATTCAAGTTGCATGAATCAATTTTTAATGTTTAAACACATTAAAAATGCTAATAAAAAATATAAACGCCAAAAAACTCTAATACCTACTTATATTTTCTATTCATAATGCATTTTTTTAATATTTAGGTAATCCAAGATGGCAATTTTATCTAAGCATGGTGATACATCATTGTCTCAAGTACCACAATCTTGCAGCAAATCCTCAAATTGGATTGCTATGGAAGAAAGTGAGTTTCTTAAATGTTGTGGAAGCATCAAATTTGCTAAGGAGATGGCTTCAGCCTCTCCTTTCTCCTTGTTACAACACGCACTCAATGTTGCCTCTGATGTCTGGTGTAACAAGATTAATGTCCACTCCTACCTGATAGCACTCAATACTCACATGAATATCTCGAAAAAATCACCCTTCTATCGTGCATCCTACAATAGTGCTTCATCAACTATTATGAATTCTAGTCTTAAGGTTTGCCATGTTTACCATTCTTTTTGCATTTTGTTATTTAATTTAAGATAATCATTTAAATGTTAGCTGGTTAATGATTTGTTTGAAACTTATAGGAGATATATGCATTGAGCATGCAGTATTTGTCAAGGTTTGGTTCTCCATATTTTACGAAAAATTCTGATTGGGATACTGATGTTATACTAATGGAGTTGAAGGTAATTTTCAAAAAGAATTTATTTGCTAAAACACTATAAATGACATTGTTAATTGAATTTGAATCATTACATTTTTCTTTGTAGATGAGTATTACAAACAAGCTAGTAAGTGAGTTACACTTGGCATGTCGAAAGCAATTCAATATCATAGAACGACATATTGCAAAGTTTTTTTTTTTCAAAAGAGAAGATACCTTCGCTTTACAATTGAATCGCCAATAATCCAAGCTGCTGTAAAAGATTTTGATTTGAATAAAAAGCCATATCCTATAGATGATTTGGATCCTATTGCGCGTGAGAAAGCTCGGTGAATTTGTGAAATATGGTGTCCAAGAGAATACGATGTTTGATGTACGTATGAATGACTTTTGTTGAACATAAGTCTAGCTATTTTATTTTCTAGTTTTATCTAGGCTTAGTATTTCCGTTTAATGTTATTTCCGTTTAATGTTATTTCCGTTTAACGTTCCATTAACACTATTCTTTGATAATTCCATGTCCAATAAGGATTCTATAAGATTGGATTTCATTTTATTTATGTGTAGGCAAAGCAACCATGCTCATGATACACACACACATATTCACTTGACTAACTCAACCACCCAATGGCTTACACCAAATCACTAGTAGATGCAAGAAACTACTACCCATGATTAATTTTAGAGTGCTTTTGACATCTAAATGAGTGTGGAAATGATTAATCGTCGCTTCAAAGATTGAACCTAGAGATAGGATAAAACTAAAATTAGAGATCGTTCAATCCTATCATTTTCTTGAAAATTCAAATTAACATTTATTATAAAACAGGTAAAATTTTTGTGGAGGCTTAAAATAATATACAAAGTATATTTAAGTTTTATTCCAATAACTAATTGAATATGTATTTAATTAAATTAAGTGTCAAAAGATTTAAGAACATTTAATTTAAGTACTTTGAGATTTTAAATTCAAAATTTGTCAAAAAATAAAATAAAATAAAATTGTAACAGAGAGATAAGAGGAATGACCAAGAGATAAGATAGATGAAGATACTTCAAGCGATTCGTTACTTAGTCATATAGCTAACCCTTTGCTTAACTAATGCCTATAAACACGTATCATATCAGCATTATATAAGAACTGATACTTCCTCTCATTTATTTGTATATTCTCACTATTTGTTCATTCATATTTTAATTAAAGAATCGCTTGTATTTCATTAATATTAGTTTGTTATCTTGCTACTGTGATAAAGAAAAAATAGGAGTGCGAAGAAGATTAGCAAGACCAGAGACAAAGGTAAATTATTTTACAAGGTTATACCTCACTTTTTATGATTTAAGTATAATTAATATATTTTTTTACTTACGCATGGCATTTTCTCCCTTGTAGGACATTGAAAGTGAGATTGTTCAAGATAAATAAAGTGTGGAGCCAATCTTGAAATTTTTTGGGTTCCAAAGAGCCTAAAGATTATATTTTCTTAAATTTAATATTTTGTTCATTGTGCATCATTACTCTCAAATAGCTACCATACTTGTGTCATTGTGCATCATTACTCTCAAATAGCTACCATACTTGTGTATATATATATACTTATATATATATATATACAATAATAAATAAATATCTACAAATAAAAATTATAACGTACTATTTAATGGTACTCTTTTCTAGAACTGTTATAGATGAAAAAATTATATGTCCATGTATCAAATATGGGTTTAACGATATGGGGACGACAGTTGGAGTATTAACTCATTTACTCCAAAAAGGATTTCTGAAAAAGTATACTTCTTATTATATGCATGGAGAAATTGTAGTCTAGCTGGAAGAAGAATTATTGGGTTACGATCATCGAGAGCCTGTTGAAAAACCTCCATTGCATGATATATTAACTGAAGTTTTTGGTGTAGATAACCATAATTATGATGGCAAAGATGATGAGCCCTTTGGTCCGAAAACTGATTCCGTTCCAATGTCACCGGTATATGACACTAATGATGATTCAATGAAAATTAGAAAGTTGCTAAAGGATGGGAATCATAAATTATATCCTAGGTGTGCAAAATATAGCAAGTTATCATTTATTGTTGAGTTGTATCATATCAAAGTGTTGTGCGGTGATATTGGCAAGACATTTTTCATGATACTTGAACCTTTGAATACTATTTTTTCCTATGCTAACCTGTCCAGTTTATTTTATGAAGCCAAAAAAATGATTAAATTATTAGGTTTAAGATACGAAAAAATTCACGCATGTCCAAATAACTGTATGCTCTTTTGGGAAAAGGACAATGAGAAAAGAATAAATGTGTGGTCTGTAATGCATTTTGATATAAAGTAGAAGAGAACCCCAGCAACAACACAGAAGTTGTGAGAACAAGTAAAGATCAAAAGAAGAGGATACTAGCAAAGGTGTTGAGGTACTTTCCTCTTACTCCTAGATTAAGAAAGTTATACATGTACTCTAAAATAGCAAGACTAATGCACTGAAATTCAGAGTTTCCTAACCCAGATGAAAAGTTATATCATCCTAAAGATAGCAAGGCATGGAAGGACTTTGATTTGTTACATCCAGAATTTGCTAAAGATCCTCGTAACATACAGCTTGCTTTAGCAACCAATGGCTTCAATCCATTTGGGACTCTTAGTTCAGACATTAGCATATGGCCAGTGATGTTGTATATATATAATTATCCTCCATGGTATTATATGAAGCAAACTTCCCTTATGTCTATGATCATTTCTGATCCAAAGATGCCTAGAAATAATATTAATATTTTTTTTACAACAACTTATTAGTGAGTTGAAAGAATTATAGAGAGGTGTTGACGTTTATGATTCTGTTGATGGTAAAATGTTTCGTATGCATGCTGTATTACTTCAAACTATTAGTGATTTTTCAGGTCTTGATAATCTCTCTGGGTGGAATACACATACGAGCCTTACTTGTCCATCATGTAACTTTGATACAGTCTCTAGAAGGTTGACATTTGGCATGAAGTATAGTTTTATGGGACATTGTTGGTGGTTACCTAATGACCTCGAGTATAAGCACAATAAACACTCTTTTGATAGCCTTACAGAACTAAGAGGCCCACCTCCAACATTATCAGGTAGAAGGATTTTGTCCCAAATTGAGAGCAGTAAAAAAAGACATCAGGATGCCCTCAACGATGGCAACAACCCTCTACAATGAAAAAAGATTAGTATTTTCTAAGATTTACCATATTGAAAGGATAATCTTATTCGTCATTGTCATGACATGATGCAACATATATTGTGCTTTTTACTGTACTTGATGATAAGCAAAGGACTAAAGACAACTTACAAGCTCGTAAGGACTTGCAGCTTGCAGTTGATGGGAATAAGAGAGCAACTCTATTCGTACCTTAATTCTTCCAAGTATAACAAATACTAACAAGGATATTTTTATAGGTGTTTTAAAGAGTGTACCTTTCTCAGATGGTTATTTTTCAAATATTTCTAGATTTTTCAATATTAAAAAATAAAAGGTAATCGATCTAAAGAGCCATAATTCAAATATTCATATGGAACATATTTTGCCAATTGCTCTTAGAAGATCCTTGCCTAAGGAGGTTATACCTGTGCTTATCAAGCTATGCAACTATTTCAGAGATGTCTCAGACAAATCATTATCCCTTAAGAATTTAGATAGACTATAACAACAAATTGTTTTAACACTCTGTCACATGGAAATGATATTTCCTCAAGTATTTTTTCTGTTATGGTTCATCTAGTTATTCATCTCGTAGAGGAAGCAATGGTTGCGGGTCCAGTGTAATACAAATACATGTATCATGTTAAAAGGTAAATTTTGGAACTCTAATGAGTTTTAATTGAATATATTTATTTTGTTTATTTTTTACGGTTAACTAATTTTTTTCCTTGTTATTAGAGCCCGATGACATTCAAAATCTTATGTCCATAACAAGGTTGCACCGAAAGGGTGTATGGCTGAAGGTTACATAATTGAAAAATGTCTAACTTTCTACTCTAGATACTTAGAGGATGACAACATCGAGACAAGGTTCAACCAACCAAGGAGCAATAATGACGAAAATGACAACACTCCTAGTAGTTACTCTACTATCTTGTCTAAGATTTTTTCAGCCTTAGAAATATCTCGTGGAGCTCACATGATTTTTTCGTTAACACCAACTGATAAGTTGCAAGCTCATTGTTATGTGTTGATAAATTGTTCAGTAGTGGACAAATTCTGCGAGTGAGATTTCTTGTTATTTCTAACTTAGATTTCAATTCTTTTCTATAATTAATTTATAACCGTAGTCCACTTTACCGGAAAGTCTAGATGTGAGATTGTTAGAATATACCGTGGTAGAAAAAATGCAACCAAACTAGTTGAAGACTACATCTACACCAAATTCCATGAGTGGTTTAGGGATTATGTGAGTTATTTATATTTAGTAAAACTTGTTCCTTCCTAAATAAAATTTAGGATCACATTTTGGAATTCTAATCAATCTAACACATGTAGGTCGCAAAAAATAATGATCCAGATATTACTCCCAAAATCAAGTGGCTTGCAGAAGGGCCTAATAATGTTGTAAAGACGTTTGAGGAGTATAACGTTCATGAGTTCAAGTTTTATACAATAGAAAAATATCAAGAATTTAAAACTCAAAATAGTGGCATGATTATGTCTGCTATTACAAATAATGTTTCAAATGGCAAGAAACCTGTTATAGTAGTAAGCGACAATATACTGTGGTAAAATGGTAGATATAATAGAGTTAGAGTACTTTGAAAAGTTGAAGGTTGTACTGTTCAAATGTATTTGGGTTGATACCACACTTAACAAGGAAATCAAGATGGATGATTTTGGGATCACAAGTGTAAATTTTTCTAACTTGATACATATTGGTAATAATGAAACAAATGATCCATTTATTCTTGCAATGGATGCAAGAATGGTTTACTATGTTGATGATCAAGTTGATGAAGGTTAGTGTTCTATTTGTCATATGAAACCTAGAGATTTATATGATATGGGAGAATTAAATGAGGAGGAGTTAGATGAATCTTTGGTGGAGGACATAACATTTTATGAGCAACAAGTAGATAACCTTGAAGAGTTTCAATTGGCGAGGGATAAGGTTAACGAAGCAGAACAAGATGAAATGTATGTTGACGAAAATATTAATAATGATTGGGATGGTGATCATGAAATAGATGAGTTAGACGACATTGATGCATTCTAGATAACTTGTTACTCTAGAATTTCTCTAGGTTTAAGAAAATTTAGATAGACATAAATGTTGTTATAGTAGTATTATGAGATAATTTAATTTTATTACTTTGTAACTATTTACTTTGATGGTTCTATACATTTACGGTCCATTTATAGCGATAGTAAGCAATATATCACGATATAACTATTAAAATGTCTAATAATAAGATAATCTTAAATGCTCAATTATTGCTTTTGACCAAACTTCTGAAAAATATAACAAAATAAAAGACAATGCAAAAATTAAGGATAAAGAAAGATAAGAGGATAATTAGTTATTTTTTGACTAAACTTATGAGAAATCTATTGTATGCCGCTTATATTATAGGAGAAATTTTTTCTATTAATTCTTTAAAAAATTTATTATTGACAACTTAGATCAAATAAATTAAAAAAATAAATACTAATAATATTTGCTTAATGTGAGGCTGATTTTCACATAATAAAACTATAAAATTTAATATTAAATTAAAAATATAGTTATAGACTTGATTCTAACTAATTTAAATCAATTTTATTTGTAATTTGGTTAGTATGTAAACTGAAAAAAAAGGATTTCAAATTACTCTTAATTGACAATGCAATAATGTTTATGTTTATAGTCATCGATTAAGCAAGTTTACTAGCTAGTCCAATATTAGTTGGCGGTATAGGATTATTTTCTGCATGGAATATAACCCTTAGTGTAATAAACTTACTGAACTAGTTTAACTTAAAATGCAAGATTATTCATCACATAAATTCATATATGAATTAAATTTCCAGTTTTAGTTATAAAAAAATTAATACTAATTAATTTATGAGTAATTACTCACTTATATAAAAGTTTGTAATTTTATTAAATAACAATAGAAAGTGTTTTGTAAAATTTCTTTGAACAATTTTGTGATAATTAATTTGTGTAACAAAATAAAATTTTTGTAATTGACTTAGTAATTAAAATTTATTAAAAATTAAAATTTTTAAGTAAAAACATTTACAAAACTAACTTAATGTATAACTCTTACTAGATAAATAATTAAATAATAGTGCATTGTTTGGATCATCAACGACATGAAGTGAGGAATTATGGGGGGTTCGTATATTTATTAAAGTGGTTTTGTGGTTATTTATTATTATTATAAGAAAAATTAAAGATAAAATAATACATGCTCAAAAATTAAATTTCAATTTTTAATTGTATTAAACCGTTAAAAACTAATTAATTATTGTATTAAAAATAAAATAATTTAAAATATATTTAATAAATAATAAATAGTAGAATAGAAAAAAATATTTTTAAGATTAAAAAAAAGTTAAAAGTTGACCTCAACAAAAATGACCAAGCTGAATTTTTAAGATTTAAAAATTTAAAATATGTTTAACATTTAATGTATTTGTTGGCAAAAAATTAAAGTAACTACGAAAATGTCCAACATAACTTTTCATATCTTCTATTCACATCGTCTTTTGACTCTTAATTTCTGCAGCACCTGAATGCACTTTCTTTGACCACATTATATGAGCCCTATAATCATATGTTACAGTATTCTCCAAACCTAAACTATGACCTTTTTTCTTCATTTTGGTATTATTTGTTGGTTTCTTCAGCAAATTTCTCATGAAGCAAAAACCTAATAGTTCACAAGAGGTACTTTTAGCAGAACTATGACAACCACCGAATATCGATAATAATGAAGAATTTGCAGAGTTTGGATGAAATAAGTTTCAACCAAGACAATGTTGGATCTATAGATATAAACATGACGAGTGAGCATGATAGAGTAATCATAGAACGACCAACCCAGAAAAGATCATAATGATCCTTTAGTTGTGAATGTCAAAGATATATGTAATTTCAATTTTTTTACGTGATTTTTTAAGTTCTAATATTTAGTTTATTTATTTTATTCAAGTTGGTATTCAGTTGTAGACACTTCTTCGGGAGAAATCACTACTTGCAAAATGACAGCAATTCAAGTTTGGCATTTGAAAAAGGATGAAAAAGTCATGTTGAAACTTGATGGCCATGGACAAGGTCGAGATAATGGTGCGAACTTATTGGTAAGATTTCTAGATATAATGGCATGTAAGGCAACGCTGTGTCAAATTTCAATTGACAGATGGGATCAGATGCCTAACACCAAAAAGCAGTGAAATTACACTGAAGAGTATATAAATTTTAGATATTTTAAAATTTTTCTATTGTATTAAATTTCTCATTATTTGTAGTTTTAAGTGGTTGGTATGTTACTTATATGTGGTACTGTATTTATTTATGGTTGTTTTCTCGTATTATATAGTTTAAATTATAGATGTGCATTTAATATTTTTGTATCTATTATTTTCTCACAAAAAATAATTTTATTCTGCCGAATTTGTGTAAGATTCGCTTGCTTCTTCATTTGTTGGGTCTATTTTTTATTTTTTATTTTTTTACTTAAAATACTTTATAGCTTTAATTTTGATGACTGTTATAAATCATGTTAGAAAACAGTACTTTGAGAAAAACAAATGAATAGATGAACATACTATTTTAGAAATGTAAAAAGGTGTCTCTTCATTTTTTAAAAAGGGGTTGGGTTGGATATTTGATGTATAAGATGCTGCAATTGAGGCTATTATCATGGTATATGTCAACCACTAGATATATATGATCATATATTCATGTTCTATTTGCTTGTATAGTTATTATCATGATTAATATCTACTAGATATATGTGATATGTATTCATATTTTATTTGTTTGTTGGTTATTATCATTATAGATGTGCACTAGATATGTGTGATTAAATGTTCATATCTTTTCTATTTGTTTGACTTTGAATTTTTGTAATTCTCAATTCCTATATTGGATTTTATTATGTAACAACTATGAAAAAATCTATAAATGATAATATTTTCAATATGAATTTTAATCTTGTGTATAAATACTTTGAAGGAAAATTTCGAGTTTGATTATACTGATGGCATTAAATGGGCACTAAAGACATTAGGTGATCGATGAAAAGTCTACAAATATTCATTACAGAATATTTACTTTTATCCTAATAAAACAAAAGAAGAAATTCTAACTAAGATTGATTTAGATATACCTCCTATTGAATGGGCAACTTTTGTGCATCCCAACACGAATCCTAAAACATAGGTAATTACTTAATTTTTTTAGTAGTACTGTTATATTAATTTTTTTTGTTTTATTACTGTTATCTTTTATTCTTGTTATGTTTATAACAATATTATTTTTATTTTTATGTTTATAAATTTTAGAAATAGTGCTTACAAAATAGAAAGAATCGAAAGAAGCTTCAAGTATCACATGCTGGTAGTAATAAAAGCAATGCCAGGAGAGCAAGTGAAATACTAATTTAACTTTTTTCTATTGTATTTGTGGTTATTCTAAAATAAGTGTTGACAATGCAATTGTATTATGATAAAAAAAATTAGAAAGACCTTTATGTCGGAATGAAGTTATTCTGTCAACTCTGGTGAAAAAGAATGTAAATTATATAAATGGTGAGCACATTAGCTGTAAGTATATTATGTTAATTTTAGGTTAGTGCATAATTTATTTTTATAAGTTAAAACCTTGTATACACTAATCTAATTTTTTTCTTCTATAGGAGAAAATATTAGAGCATTTACCTGAAGATCAAGAATGTACTCTTACTGAAAGAGTTCCTTTAAAAGTGTTGGTTCTTCTGAATGATGCAATTGGAAAGGTTTTTAGTGCTAAGAATGTAGGATGTGTGCGTAGTTTCAGTAGTGCTATATTTTCAGTAAGTTTTGACAAGTTTAAATGTATTTTTGGATTTGTAACTGGTAGAGTCTTTAACAATATATCTCAGCAACATGTCATAAATTTAGAGAAGCAGGTTGAAACTTTAAAGAAAAAGCTAAATATGCAGAAGCCAAAATCCAATTGGCACTTTTACCCAAATTTTCGTTATCAAAATATGGTGATAGAGTGCCTAGTCTATTCAGTGATATGCTAGATATTTAGTTGGTATATTTAATAAGTTATAGTTAAAATTTTAAGTATTTTTACTCTAGAAGATGTTAAATGTTTTTTATTCTTGTTAGAATTTTTCTTATTTCTTATTATATACATGTTTAGATTTGACTTATTATTATTGTTATTGTTATTATTATTGTTATTTTTATTTTTATTATACTAAATTTTTAGTAGTATACTTTTTTACTGTAAAATGTTAAATATTATATATTTAAAGAGTATGAATTTTGTTATTAATGTTATATATAAAAATATCATTTTAATTTAATAAAACTGTTCAATTAGTCATGGTCAAACTAAAATAAAGGCTACAAATTATAAAAAAATAAAAACAACAAGTTAGCTATGAAAAAAACATAGTAAACCAATACAAATTAGTCACGAATGGTATGTGAAAAAATAGTATGAGTTAGCCACAAAAATAGTGTGATTAAATATTCGACGTTAGTCACAGAAAAAATTGTAGCTAAAAAATTCAGCCTGTACAAATTAACTACGGATGAAGTGTGGTAGAATTAACTACAAGAAATTACCAAAAATTAGATTTCCACACAAACTCACCGGCAAGTGTACCGGGTCGCATTAAGTAGTAATAACTCACTCAGAGTGAGGTCGATCTCACAGGGATTGATGGATCAAGCAACTTTAGTAGGTGATTAGTCTAGTCAAGCTAACATTGGTGAATTGAAGTGAAATTGAAGCAACAGAGTGTAAATAGCAGTGAATTTAAAGTTGCAGAAAGTAAATGAGCAGAATCTTAAAGAGCAAGAAATTTAAATTGACAAAATCTTAAATGACAAGAAATGTAAATTGCATCAAATGTAAAGGGGGCTGGGTGTTGGAAATTTAAAGAAAGCAGTAAGAAGAACTTATAACATTTTGCAGATGAATTAAATTGCATGAAAAGTAAAAGGAATTGGGTGTTGGGAATTAAAACAGAACTGAAAAAAAAGTGAAGTGCAGTAAACTAGAGAGCTCTCAGATCAATTCAGTACCAAAACAGAAATGTAGAAATCTAGAAGAATTAAAAGCAGCAAGAAGACTTAGATCAATTCTAAAATCCTTAAGAGAAATCAACAATTTCCATGGAATAGCAAAAACAGAAAGAAATCCAGGAGCTCAATTGCTCTCTTGATCAAAACAGAAGAGAAAGTGCAAAGGAGAGAAAATGAAACAGAAAACAAAACTCAGATCTGATTTTCAATTCTTCAAATTCAACAAGAAAAATTAAAAGAGAGCTCTCTATTCTACTCCTACTCCTACTGCTCTCTAATGGAGCCAGTCTCCTTACAAAAATGAAAATGATGCCTTATATAAGTTTTTTACAAAATTTAAAATAAAATTGAAATTGAAAACAAATTACAATTAAAATAAAATTTTTAATCTAATTGTTTCTTGTTCTTTTGAGTCGATGGGCTTTGCTTGCTTTGAATTTGAAGAAGAGTAGATCCAGTTAACTTTAGTTTAATTGGTTTAGAGCATGAGTCAAGATTGCTTGATTCAAATTGGTTTGAGGTGTGGAAACCTTCCAGCAGAGTGCTCGGTCATGTAAGGCAACGTAACGCTCAATGCCTTGTGTCAAGTTTGTGGGTGTAGCGCCCTTATTTGCTTGCACAAGGTCCCCCTTTCGAGCCTTGGTGGCTTCAATTGTGTGTGTCATGCCTTAATTTTCTTTTGGTTGAGTCACGAAAATGCTCACTCAGCGAGCGCTGGCCTTGGTGCAAATTTGGTGCGCGCTTGTCTTGATTCAGCGCTCCCCTTCGAGCCTTGGTGAGCGCTGCTTTGGCTAGCAATTTTTCCTCATGATGTAGCGCTCGGTCAAGAGAAACAACGCAGCGCCCTTGCTTGCTGCCCAACTTCTAATTAATGTGACGTTCATTGCCTAGTGAAAGCTAGTGTTCATTCAATTAGTTCATTGGCATTAACAATCAAGGATTTCATGCATGCTTTCATTGGATTTATTAATTAATGCCAATGCATTACGTTAAAGCAACTTGCTTTAATAATGTACTTCATGCATTCTCCCATTGGCTTTAATTAATAATGCATGCATTTCATTCATTCATCATTAATAATTAAATGCATGCATGAGCATTAACGTAACTTGATTTGCCTTATGGGCATTAGTAATGAAACTTTCATGCATGCATGCTTTAACTATTAATAATGCATGCATGAGGCATCATTAAATGCCACGGCTCCATGGTCATGGGCCACGCTTTTAAAAGCGTGGCCTAAGGCTCCAAAATGTGCTCAACTTCAAAATGTGCCCAAAATTTCTCTTTTTTTTCTTTTTAGCTTATTTTGTGCTCTTTTTGTTTCTTTTTTCACTTATTTCCTACAAAATTTATAAAATCAAAAGATCAAGAAAATATACCATTTAAACACAAAAGAATGCAATATTTAAGTACTAATTATCAACTTCTTGTATGAAAAAGCATAGAAAAACATGACATGATGACATGTCATCATTCACAACATTGACATTTTTAGCAGCACAAAATTTAATTCACATAGTAATTAATAATTATTGTATTGACTTATAAAACACAACCCTAAATCAAGAGAAATTAATGACAGTAACAAGTAATTTAAGGATAAAAGAGGTTCCATAGAGTCTCCACTAACATTAAGTTCCTCTTTAACTTTAGCATCTTTAGAATCCAATTTTAATTCTGGATATGGTTTTCTTACCTTTTTGACTATACGCATGATTTCTTCAACACTCTGGCTTGGTCACTCCTCTTCTTCCTTCACACTTTCTTCACTAATTCTTCTATCAGCCTCAATTATCTCTCTAGGCAAGTTCTTCAAGAACTATGTGTGCTGTTTTATCTCTGGGATAGTAATCTTCTTTAAAAACCATCTTATATAATTTATTCAAGGGATAAGTATTATTTTAGTCCCTAATGTTTAAGGTCAAAATCGAAACCGTCCCCAACGTAATTTTTTATTTAGAATCATCCTTAACATTTTATTTCGTATTAAAATCGTCCTTTTTAATAAGATTTTTAATTTTATTACTAAATTACCCCTATTCTAATAAAAGAAAAAATTATTAAATAAAAAAACAAAAAATGCGAGGGGGAGGGGAGAAAGGAAAAGGGAAAGGCGGGCCAAAAGAAAGAAGAAAGGAGAGAAGAGCTGCGACAGGGGAGAAGAGAAGAGTGAAAGGAGATGCGTCGGCGCGGCTTGGGCCTGCTGCAACCGTCACGTCGTCATCGGGACTTGGAGGGAGACCAGGCCGCAAAGCCGTCGCTGCTGATTCGCCCACGAGCTACCGTCGGGGAAGCGCTGGTGGTTCTGCTTTGGCTTCTCCGTCTGCTCCTTCTTCTGCATCTGCTTTCGATTCTGCCTCTGCATCTACAGCTGATTCTTCTGCATTTGCTTCTTCTTCTGCATCTGCTTCTGATTCTGCTTCTGCATCTGTATCTGCTTCTTCTTCTTCTTTCGCTTTTGCTTTTTCTTTGTTTCTATCTTGCTTCTGATTTTGGTTTATTATTTTCTGGTTTTATTATTGTTGTGTGTTGATTTTATTGTTCAATTTGATTTTTTGTTTCTGAATATCGATAATGTGTTATTATTAGTATTCTTGAATTTGATTATTAGTATTTGATGGGAGTAAGGGAGGTGGTGATGGTGAAGTAAGGGAGGTGGTGGTTGATGAGCGGATATTTTATACGCTTTTTGGCATTATTTTCATATAGTTTTTAGTATGTTTTATTTATTTTTTATTAAGTTTTTATAGGTTTTAGTGTTAAATTTACATTTTTGGATTCTACTATGATGAGTTTTTTTGCTTTTGTACAATTCCAGGTAATTTCTGGTTGAAATTGAAGAGTTAGAGCAAAAGTCTGATTTAGAGACAGAGAAAGCACTGCAGATGCTGTCCGGATCTGACCTCCTTGAACTCAGAAGAATTTTTCTGGAGTTACAGAAGTCCAAATGAAGCGTTTTGAATGGCTATGGAAAGCTGACTTCCAGAGCTTTTCAGCAATGTGTAATAGTCTATACTTTCCTTCCCCCTTCTAGGTGTCCAGCGACTACAAAGCAGAGACCAGCGTCCAAATGCCTAGAGAGGACCCCCTAACTAGTGTTCAACACCCTAGAGACCTCCTAGCACGTGGATCTCATCAAAGCTCAGCCCAAACACTCACTAAGTGCCCCAAAAGTGGATTTTAGGACTAAAAAGACTATTTTACCCTTACTAGTCATTTGTTTAGTATTTAAGGGATTAAATTTATGTTATAAAAAGACCTTTAGATAGAACTTTACACCATATTCGAGTTTTACATTGTATTTTCTTTCAGTATGAGTTTCTAAACCTCCTAGGTTGAGGGGAAGAGCCCTGTTGAGTCCTATGAATTAATAAAAGTATTAATATTTCTTCTTTGATCCGTGTTTAATTTAATTCTAAGATGTATATTCGTTCTTCAACATGGTGAATAGGATGATCAGTGACAATCAGCTCTGTTCATCATACTATGACAGCATGCTAGACAACCACCCGTGTCTACTTGGGTTTATGTGAATACGTGACTGGAAAGCGCAAATCGCAAGCTTGATTATACATCTTTTAGACAGCTAATCGATGACTTCGTTGGGGACTTATTGAGACACCAATTCAACCAATTTTCGGGGAGATTAGGGTCTCTGTGGTAGAGGCTAGAACCCAAAAAAGCAGCATTCTCTGATCCGGAAGATTCGACCTTATCTGTGGCGTTTTGAGTAGGATTGCCAAGAGAATGAATTGCTAGAGCTTCACCCTCGTTCAGATTGGATGACCACGGCCAATGGCGTTTGATTTGAAAATAGGAGAGATTGATGACCACGGCCTATGACATTGATCAGATACAACCTGCCATAGAAGAAATCACTCACAAGCAAAGAAGAGAGTAATACCAGAGCTAATTCAGAAAGACAAAGAAACTCCAATTTTTAACCATACTCCTATTACTGATTGCCCTTGCATCAATCCAACTAACAACTTTTTGACTTTGCCTAACTAAGACCTGCAAGATAACCATAGCTTGTTTCAAATCCCAATCCTTGTGGATCAATGTAATACCCTAATTAGCCTAAACTTTACCTCGCGTCGTAAAGCAAAGGTTAATCAGAGATTACGACAGTTCTAAGATCATACATATAATTTATAGAAGAATTAATATAATCTAGAAGCCCGTTGAAGGATATAGCTCAAAAACTGGATTTCAAAAGCACAAAATGTACTAACGAAGCTAGTAACTTAAGGCACAAGAAATAGATATAAGATAACAAAAGATAAGTATATAATATTATAAGAAACTAGCCATGGCTCACGGAGTTTGAGCCTGCTAGCCATATACACACCATACAAGAAACCAGACAGTAAAGACAGCTTATACAAGTTTTGTTTCTTAAATACAAGCTGCTAGGCAAACTAAATACAAAAGATGAGAGACATTGGTGCACGAAATTGTGATCAATACTTTACACAACTCAAATAATCCCCGGTGATGAATCCAAAAACTTGGTGTTCAATACCATGGCATAAACACAACTTCGCACAACTAACCAGCAAGTGTACTGGGTCGTCCAAGTAATAAACCTTACGCGAGTAAGGGTCGATCCCACAGAGATTGTTTGTATGAAGCAAGCTATGGTCACCTTGTAAATCTTAGTCAGGCAAACTCAAGTGGTTATGAATGATGAATAAAACATAAAGATAAAGATAGAGATACTTATGCAATTCATTAGTGGGAATTTCAGATAAGCGTATGGAGATGCTGTGTTCCTTCCGTCTCTCTGCTTTCCTACTGTCTTCATCCAATCCTTCTTACTCCTTTCCATGGCAAGCTGTATGCAAGGGTTTCACCGTTGTCAGTGGCTACCTCCCATCCTCTCAGTGAAAATGTTCAACGCACCCTGTCACGGCACGGCTATTCAGCTGTCGGTTCTCGATCATGTCGGAATAGAATTATCTGTCGGTTCTCAATCAGGTTGGAATAGAATCCAGTGATTCTTTTGCGTCTGTCACTTACGCCCAGCCTTTAGGAGTTTAAAGCTCGTCACAGTCATTCAATCATTGAATCCTACTCAGAATACCACAGACAAGGTTTAGACCTTCCAGATT